>NC_141056.1:9062416-9227416 GCF_041138505.1 Cibotium barometz | reverse complement strand
GAAATTACAGCTTATACATAGTGATGTATGTGGTCCTATGAGGACACCATCTATTGGGAGATATCTCTACTTCGTCACTTTTATTGATGATTACTCCAGATATAGCTAGGTGTATCCATTAAACTAGAATTTAGAGTTTTTTATGTGTTTTAGGCACTTCGTATCCACGGCTGAAAATGCATGTGAATGTAAAGTTGGCACCGTTCGTTCAGATCGAGGGGGGGAGTATATGTCCAAGGAATTTCATGCATATATGGCTAAAAAAGGCATAAGGCATCAATGTACAGTGCCCTACACACTCAGCAAAATGGTGTGGCTGAGAGGAAGAACATGTCTCTCATGGAGATGGCATAATATATGGTGAAAGCCCAAGATTTACCTCATAGTTTTTGGTTAGAGGCAACTATGTGCGCAAACTATGTGTTAAACAAATGCCCTACCAAGGCCTTGAGGTCTAAAACTCCTTATGAAACTTAGCATGTTAGGAAACCTTCTATGGCTCATTTGCGTGTTTTTGGTTTTCTTGCTTATGCTCTTGTGCCTGAGCAACAACACAGTAAGCTTGATGATAAGGCAGTTAAATGCATATTTATGGGATACAGTTCAAAAAGCAAGGGATATAGACTCTACCATCCGGCCTCAAAGCGGATTTTGGTAAGTAGAGACGTTGTTTTTATCGAAAACTCAGTTCAGCCTATGCTTTCATGCAAAAAACAATAGAATGTATGCTCACAGGACATGTTTAATTCACTCCAACCTTTGTTTAATGGAGGGCAGCCATATGTCGAGCAATTGAATGCTC
The DNA here is from genome assembly GCF_041138505.1 of Cibotium barometz. NCBI lineage: Eukaryota > Viridiplantae > Streptophyta > Polypodiopsida > Cyatheales > Cibotiaceae > Cibotium > Cibotium barometz. Next base: position 9,226,614 of record NC_141056.1, on the reverse strand, counting down.
AACCAAGTGCTGAAATTTAGCCTTTACAAGTGCAAAATCGGCCTTTTGATGAGGCAATTATTAAGAATATAGTGGATGATGAGAGATCAGCCCCCATAGAAGAATCTAGGTGTATGTCAAAATGGCTTGTGGTGGCAGACATTGAGAAATAGCAAGTTGGCAGCTCCTTTACCTAGCAGAACTCGTGCAAGTTCTCATCATGCAGATTATTCTCATGTGGATCATGTTCTCATTTCTACTTTATGTACTGAGAAGGAAACCTGTTTCCTTTGAGGAAGCATAGGATGATGATCATTGGTTGCATGCTATGTAGGATAAGTATAACTCTATACTTAAGAATGACACCTGGTATTTGACAGATCTACCTCATGGGGCAAGAAGGCCATTAGTACTAAGTGGGTTTATAAGTTAAAACGCAAAGTAGATGGTAGCATTGATCACTACAAGGCTAGACTTGTTGCAAAGGGGTATGCCCAGCAAAAGGGCATTGATTATAATGAGACCTTTGCACCCACATCTCGTCGTATGACTACCATTAGGTGTCTCATTGCTTTGGCAGCACATCATGGGTGGAATGTACATCAGTTGGACATTAAGACTACATTGGTCATCGTTCTATAAGTTGATGACATGCTACTCACGGACCCGATATAGATCAGATTTCAGCCTTTAAGGTTTATTTGTAGTCATCATTTGAGATGTCAGATTTGGAACCCTTGCATTATTATTTGGGGATTCAGTTTATGCAGCACGCAATGATGGCATTATTATGCTATAGTCTAAATATATACAAGAGCTATTAAAGAGGTTTATTCTTGAGGATTGTAAACCTGTGGCTACACCTATGGAGAGGTACTCAACTTAGTCTTCAAGATGCAGGAGACTCTTTTGATGCTAGTTTATATCAACAGGCTGTTGGATCCCTTCTTTATGTATGCAACACGAGGCTAGATATATAGTATGTGGTCTCACAGTTGAGCAAATTCATGCATAGCCTAGGTACGAAGCATTGGCAAGCTGTCAAGTGGGTTTTTCGCTATTTGCAGGGCACTCAGTATTTTGGATTGTTTTATCCAAATGGGGATGAGTCACAGTTGCATGCTTTTAGTGATTCAGATTGGCCTGGATGTTATGACACACGAATGTCCACTAGTGGGTTTTGCTTTCGCCTTGGTGATTCATGTATATCATGGCTCAGCAAGAAGTAGCCTATAGTGGCCACTTCTAGTTGTGAAGCTGAGTACAGGGCAGCTTTTACAGGTACACTTGAGTGTGTGGCTCAGACGTCTTATGGCTGATTTGGGTGTTGAACAATCGTCTAGCACACTATGATTTTCACTGATAGCCAGAGTGCATTAGCAGTTGTGAGAAACCCATTGTTTCATGCTTGCACTAAACACATTGAGATGCATACCACTTTGTCAGGGAAAGACTCTCTATAGCAAAGATCAACTTGGTCTATGTGCCTACACATGACAACATGGCAGATTTATTCACGAAAGCTCTTCCTCGTAAAAATTTCAAAGCTTTTCGTAAAGCTTTGGGCTTACTGTCTTTTCAGGATTGATCGGCCATACCCTGTACATGTTCACATTATCACTCCAGAGGGGATTTGTAGCATTATATAGTAGTGATGTGTGTGAACACACTTAGGACCGCCAGGGTACTTTTTCCCTCACTAGGAGGTTTTTTCCCCCGTGCGTATGTACACCCTCTTATCTACTCATTTTGGGGTGTGTACTTATCTTTTGTATCTCTGGCACATATTTGTTGATTCTAATCTAGTGAGTTTGTGTGCTCTCAAGCTTCTCTATCTTGTGTGTGTGAATTGTTGCAACCCTAACCCTAATTCCAACAGTTCCCTACACCCAGGTAGCTGACCAACTTCCCTCTGGTAGAAAACTACACAACTTGTTGTTCTAAGAATATCTGATTTCCTGACTAGCTTTATTTCTCTTACACCAAACTTGATTATACCAATTTGTTAATGTAGTTGTGCCTTTCCAAAGATTATGGAAGCAATGAGACATTACTTCTTCAATTTTTATCTCCTTGTAACCACTCTAAAAGAGAATAGTGAAATACTTTGAACACCATCAAATGATATGGTCTACATCATTTTTTTTTACATAGGTGAGGTTACCTTTAGGGTAGATTTTTTTTAAAAAAAATATGAAATTCGGATCTTTAAATATCTTCTTCTTACCATGTATTATTATAGGTATCTAGGGTTAGGCATAGGCAGAGCTATGGTGGATCAAACATGTCTATGGGTGTGTCACTGTGTGTGCAAAGGGAATTAGGAGAGAGAGAGAGAGAGAGAGAGAGAGAGAGAGAGAGAGAGAACAAAGCTCAATGAGAGATTACATTGTATGACTTAATGATTGTTGATTTGATTGATGTGATAGCTTACACCAAGCACATGCTTTTGTAGCTAAGTAGCCTTATCTTTTGACTCTCGTAAACCATAAGTTAGTGTAGCACATGTCACCTACAATGACATCATTGCTTAGGTCACACGCACACATATAAGGGGTTCACACATATACAAGCACACTTACACATACAAGGGGTGTTTGCACCTAGATAGGTGTTACACCCATACACTTACTCTGTCCGTTAGCTTGGCCTGGTTAACAGATTAGCCTTTGGCTTTCCTTAGTTAGCATTTGCAAATTCAGTATTCAAGTTAAGTTGTTCTTGATCATTGATCAGCCATTCAGCTAGTTAGCAATTAAACCTTTAACTTTCAACTCACAGCATTAGACTTCATTGTCCATCAACTATATCAGTCGACTTTGCTAGGTCAACCTTTTAGCATTTGGATTCCCTAATTTAGCCATTCTGTAGGTATTATGCATTAAAACGTTCGACTTCAGCATTCAGCTATTCAACTATTTTTACTTCAGCTTTGAGCATGCGATGCTTGTCTTATGGCATTCAGTGTTCGGTCTCCACATTTAGCCATTCGGTGCTCAGCTTTTCACTTTCAGTGTTCGGCCACACTTTGCACGATCATTGGCTTCCGCATTCAGCTTCCAACCATCAGAGTGTTCATCATTTGATTTGATTACGGCCTCTAAGTCAATAGCTTGGCTTTTAGCTTTTAGCTCTTTGCATTCAACAAATCAATTTTTAGCGCTTGGCATTCGACATTTGATTATGGCTTCTATGTCAGTATCAGACAACTTTTGACCTTCAGTTACTATCAGTATTCAACAATTGGTTGGGTTTACTTTCTTTGCCAGGTTTGCCCATCAGAGCAGGTGCCTTTTTGTTAAAACACTCTGCTTTCGGCATCCAAATTTTAAACTTCTACCTTCAACATTTGGCGTTTGACTTTCAACTTCCATCAATTGATTAAGTCAATCGATTCATTGGCATTTAACTTTCAGCTTCCATCAATTAATTCAGTTAGCCAATTTAGCGTTCGATCGTGCCGATTTAGATTTCGTCCTCCAACTGGTTCTGCGTTTGTCAGTCAACCGATCATCACTGACCTACTGATGCCATGTTAATTTTTGACCTGCTGACTTGTTGATTCCACGTCAGCTTTCGACCTTCTAATGCCACGTTAGCTGCTGATCTCTACTGACTCCACATCAATAGATTCCGACCTAAAGATTTTGAAACTTTCAATTCTACCTACATCTTCTGACCTGTAGATTGCTGATTTGTTTATGCAACACTCGTTTTGGTCACCCTAACTTCACCTCTCTTATGTGATTATAGTGTCAGTTTATGATTCAAGAGTTGCCACCTATGTATATAAGCTCTTGACATTGCAAATCGATTAAGGAGGGAATACTAGTCACAAGTAGGATTGTCAGTTGGTGGTTCATGTGATGTAGAAATGCATGATGCAACTATGCCTGACGTTGATCTTGGAGATGATCCGTACTCTGAATCAGGATTGTTAATAGTTGTTGGTGCTATGCCTGACATTGATCCTAGTGATGATCTGTCCTCAGCCAGATCATCACTGATCCTAGTGGTGATCTGTCCTCAGCCACCAGTGGTGATCTGTCCTCAGCCAGCTGATTATGCTTTATAACAGTTGTCAATAGAATTATCTTTATGGATTTTGCATTTGATAGGGGACACATAATGTGTATTACTGATGGTGATGTTTGTGGTCACTTATGCATTTAATCCCTCATTTGTGATATGTCTTAGAGACATACATGTATGTAGTGATGTTTTACTTTTGCTGATATGTATTACTTATGCTGAATCAACTCCTTGTTTGAGTCACCTCACCTTTGCATTTCATTAGCACGGATGCTAATGGAGTCACACTATTACATTATTCAGCTTGGTTGCCTTGTCACTGTATAATTCAGGGTTCCTCTACCTCAATCCATGTGGGACTACAAATCTTTCACATTGCCATGCTAAGAGGTTGCCTTATACTCCCATGGTCTAGTTGGATGCATGCCTTGTTGCACCCACTTGTCACATTCATTCTATCAGCCCATTTCCATTGTTGCTAATCCCACCTTGTCAGCTTGACAATTGACACAAGTTATTTTTCAGATGTATTAGCATTCAGTGGACATTGACAGCTTATCCCTTGTTGTTGTTCATAGTGCTCACATTAATTGTTTCTTACTAATTCAACTGAGCATGTTTTATCTCTCAATTAGCTCCATGTTGCTCTACTGCCATTCAGTCAGATTCAATAGCCCAACCTTTCCATATTGCTCTAATGCACATGGTGCACACAGGATATGGACATGCATACATATGACTCCAAATCCCAATAACCCCTTTTCAGATTAAAGGTGGAGTGACCTAATATAACCTTCATCATGCTTTATGATGGCCTATGTCGGACTGCACCATATTGAGAACTAAACATGTTCTCTATGCCAAACTGAGCATGAGGCTTATTCAAGCACACAAGGCTCACATATAAGCATGATAAGAGGCTCCAAATCTAAGCAAGGGTGCATAGAAACTCAACAATCTAGAGGACCAAGGCACTAACATCTTGAAATTCCCTTCCAGGCCTGATTTGTGGGAGCTCCACCCCTAGCAACATACATCAGTTTACCCAAGGAGAAAACCCCCTTGATCTAGGTAAGGTATGATAGAAACAACTAGGCTAACATTAAGGCAAAAAGATACACATAGAGATTATTACATCTCCTTGGGGAACATTTTGGGCAAAAAAACCATGACACACAAATAAATAGAAAATAATAAAGGTAAGAACACATGCAAAAAAGTACAACACCAAAAATTTCAAATTATTTTTGGAACTTTAGGTGCTTTCTAGGCGTGTGTGGAAGAAACAGGGTCACTTTTGGCACCGCTTCTAGGCTACCATCCCTTCCATGGCATCATGGAGTCTTCCAAGGTCCAATTTATGGGCAATGCAGAGCTTAAATTTGTTGATTTTACCCGATTTTGAGGAAAGCCCCAAATTTGTATTAAATATAGAGCTTTGGTCAGAGTATTGTGTACCCAATTTCTTTTAAAAAAAACTAATTTTGATGCTGCATCAAAATTTGTATTAAATATAGAGCTTTGGTCAGAGTATTGTGTACCCAATTTCTTTTAAAAAAACTAATTTTGATGCTGACGTGAGTGCAAGTATAACAAGTGCATTGGATGTAAACAGTAACGTTGAGGGTAATACAGGACCACGTAACTAAAGGTAGTAAGTAGCTCACAAGTGGAAGAATGAGAGATGCATAGGTGAGTAGTGTGACTGGTCAAAGTATGGTGGCCAGTGCAAGTTCCACGGTGAAGAGCTCAAGTAGATGACATCAACTAGTATGTTTAAAGCACAATTGGTAGAAGTAAATGGGTGACAAGTAGGAGAAGTGGAGACTATAGCAACATGGACACGTGGGGCGACGGCTAGCCAGTGCGACCAGCTAGTGCACATGGCAACTAGGTTATGGCAAAGCAGAAGCGGTTGTTGATGAGCAATGGGCGGCAAAAGTAGAGATGGGTGTGCTTGGCAACAATGAGCAGTAATAGCTGTGTAAGGTGGCTTGGGCCCATAGCTACTCAAAAGTGGCACATTAGAACTGGACACACAGAGAGTCGTCACACATTAGGAGAAGCAACACAACAGAAGGATGAGGTTCTTCTAATATAGGGTAAGAAGGTCAAGGTCCTCTAAAATGTTGAAATGAGTGATGCTAGAGTGCCAAGTCACCTAGCCAATTTATCCCACATGAGCTATCATAGCTTTGTTGTACTTTCCTCATATAAAAGGAGGACATTTGAAGCATTGGAATACAAGCACAACATCTCAAGTCTTTTTATGAGTACAAGTTTCCATCTTGTAACCTAACTGAACTTGAGTCTAAACTTAACTAGCACACACTCATCACCATGAGTATTGTTCATTTTTATCCACCTTAGATTAGTGTTGTCACATTAGTGTAGGATTAGATTAGAATTAGGATCTAATTAGATAGTGTAGGATTAGATTAGTGTTGTCACATTAGTGTAGGATTAGATTAGAATTAGGATCTAATTAGATAGTTGATTTTTGAGGAGAGCTCGATCCATGATTTCAACATGGTATCAGAGCTTAGGTCTAGCTCTCTTAGCTTAGTTTTAACTCATATTAGTCTCATATTAGTCTAACCTTTTATTAATCAATTAATTAGCTACTAATCTCATCTTATCCCTTCTTCCTCTTTGTGGCCCAAATTTCAAATCCTTAGCATTTCTTGTCCTCTCAACCATTAGCCAAGATCTTTTAGGATAATCTTGCTCAACCCTAGGCTAATACAGAGCTAAGAGGAATTAGCAAATATCCTCCTCTCTACAAGCAGAAAACGGCACATATCTGCAAACTGGTCTTTTGCGCCATTCCGCCTCTACACTTCGAATTGAAGAAAATGCCCTTAGCCAAGCTTAGAGAATAGTATAAGCATCCCACATCTTGAATCTTGTGAGCATTGATGCAGTATACGACACGGGAGAGCCCAATAACCAATCGCTACCTAATTGCATAAATCCGTCGCTGTTCATGGTTTTTGAGCTCATTGGCCTAGTCAAATCTTTGCTCCTAGCCAAGGGAAAAAAGCCTTACTAAAAATCCCCTTCAATGGTAGCTTCCACAAGCTCAATTCAAGCCTCCAAAAAATCGAGCTGTTAATCATCATGATTAAGCACTAATTACCATCATTAATGTTGTATTACCAGAAGTTGAGATGAACCAAAGGCAAAATTGAAAAATTAGAGTGCTATTCCATTGTGGGAAACCTTTGTTGCAACAAAATTCATCTCAACCACTTGCATTGATCAAACTTAAGTGAATTTTTATCGCATTGGGTTTATCTCTAGTTTGCAAACCACTTGTAAAAGGGTAAGACACTGCCGAAGCACTAAAATCAAGGCTCAAGGTAATACCCCCTTCCAATCATGGAGCATGTAGAAGCCGTCTTAAGATTTAATGGTGATGGTTTTTTTACATGGCAAAGCAACACCATGTACTTGCTTATGCGTAAGGGGCTCTGACACCTTATTGAGGGTGAAAAAGTGGAGGTTGAGCCACTTCAAAACAATAAAGCATTGGGCCTCATTGCTCAAAATCTTGGTGATGATGTGATTAGTCACATTGCTGGCATCAAGGATGCCAAGTTGGCATGGCAAGAACTTAACATGATTTTCGGCACCTACTTAAAGAGCTCAAAGATCAACCTTCTCATTCAATTCTACAAGCTCGACAAAAAGGAGACCGAGACCATGGCACAACACATCAGTAAATTCAAAGGTATCAAACAACAACTTAGTGCATTAAAGAAAGTCATTGAGGAAGATGAATCTATTGCTATATTGCTAAAAAGTGTTGACAAAGAATCTTATGAATCAATTGTTGCTACACTTAATAATGTACCCAACACTAAACTTCAAGATGTAGAATCGTCTCTACTTGAACAAGAATCCAAATTCAAAGATAAAGAAACATTCAAATCACATTCAAAGTGAGCAAGCACTGTATACAAAGGGTGGGAGATTTCAAAGGACAAATCAATCAACATCTTAACTTCCAAGATGCTATCACTGTAGAAAACTTGGTCATACCAAGAATGAATGTCGCAATAAAGATAAACCAAAGCTTGTTTGTGACTATTGTGGAAAATTTGGTCACCTAAAAGAAGATTGCTATCAAAAAAAGAAGCAGGAAAACTATATCGAGGCCAAAGTTGTCCCAACTAAAGACGTGCTCTTCTAGAGAAACAACCATTGTACTTTTCACCCCTCTTGTCTCTATAAAAAGTGTGATGTAATCAGCCTCTGAGGCCATATGATACACTCAAGCTGAAATTCATAGCCAAAGTAGCTATAAATGCCAAAATAGCATAAAGGCCAAAGCAGCCTAGCACAAGGGGGAAGAGAGGAAGAGTGAAAGCCTTAAAATTGTACCTAATCTAGCATCAAGGGGGGGTGTTGAAATGAGTGACGCTAGAGTGCCGAGTCACCTAGCCAATTTATCCCACACATGAGCTATCATAGCTTTGTTGTACTTTCCTCATATAAAAGGAGGACATTTGAAGCATTGGAATACAAGCACAACATCTCAAGTTTTTTATGAGTACAAGTTTCCATCTTGTAACCTAACTGAACTTGAGTCTAAACTTAATTAGCACACACTCACACCATGAGTATTATTCATTTTTATCTGCCTTAGATTATTGTTGTCAGTAGTGTAGGATTAGGATCTAATTAGATAGTTGATTGTTGAGGAGATCTCGATCCATGATTTGAACATAAAAGGTCTCAAAAGACTAATGTGATAAGAATTATGGATATGCCAATTTGAGAGAGTAGCTCCAACTTAAATGTATTGACATCTAGGTTCTTCTAATATAGGATAGAGATGAGAAAGGTGGTTTTGAGCTTGAGAATGGTTTTGGAAGGTGGTTTTGATAAAGGTGGTGAAGAAGGCTTTACCAATGGTCCAAAACCACTTTGTCTTTGTCCACCAAAGGTCCCCAAAATCGTATAATTTAACCTTTATAATTCAGATGTACCTTTGGCAATGCCTTGCAGCCTTTTTCCTCTTCCCGTGCAATGATTTCTTGATTTGTTGAAGTCTTAAGAGTTTCCAAAAATAATTTCCATGGAATCCTTTGCTACAAAAGCTTGCATACAAATTTTATTTTGTATTTTTCTCCAAAAACTATTCTCCTTAAGTGGTCCCAAAAGCTCTGATACCACTATCATGACCTTTATGACACTTGGACAAGAATTCTTTTTCTCAAACACAAAAAACAGACTTGGAATAAATTGAATCATGAACCTTGTGTAGATAGATTTCTACCAAAGTAAATAAACAAGAAAGCTTAAAAATAAGAGAGGCCATGATCGACACAAGATTGGGTTCAATCTCCCCTGGATAAGTGTGGCCCCATCGTACCACCTATCCATATTTAAATATATTAAAGCTTGTTTTTTCAATAAGACAACTCCAAAAATAAAGCTTAAGAGCTTTTTGAGTTCTTGAGCGTACAAGCTAGTCCAAAAATATAACAAGCTAAAAATATCAAGTCGTGTGCCTACTAAAAGTATAAATACTAATTGGTATGTACAAAGGCCTACGTAAAGGTTCAATAAATGTTCCACCCATGACTACCAAATAGTCCACGTTGCCTATGTCAAAATAATATTAGTTAGCGCACAAAGTCAATTGAACACATTAATCCCAACTATATCATACCAGCATACACAGTCGATTAAACACATTAATCTTGAAAAATGATATTAATAAAATGCACATCCCACACATAAAATATCCTCAATAAACATATGTCACACATATGGAATTAAATAATGGCATCACCCTCTCTATTTGAAGCTCTTTATTTGTAAATGCCTCTCTTTCTTGTTTTGTGAGATGACATGCTCTTATTTATAAGTTGTACATTTTTATGGCCACATGCTCATTCTCATGTGGATCCATTTGTTAAGCTTTGCATTTCTAGTCTCTCCACATTAACATGGATTAACATGTATTACAAAATTAACCTATCTCATGAATTTATTTGTATCAACGCACGAATTCACCAACTAGGACATGTAGTTCTCATCACAAGTGCCATTGAAGTAAAGAAATCATCATCATTAAAAAATAGTTATCATTCTCATAAAAATTACAATGGGAAAAATGGATGAACATTACATAGACCATGTGGTCTAAAATCCAATATCTAATTCTGTGTGTGTGTGTGTGTGTGTGTGTGTGTGTGTGTGTGTGTGTGTGTGCGCGCGCGCGCGCGTGCGCATAAAGCTTCCATTTATTTGTACTTCCATTCCCACATGAATATACCAAAATACTTATGATTCGGTCTCAAATGAAGCCATATCACAATGGAGTATGAGGATGATAGCTCTTGTTGTGTGCCAATGTTGCACTCACAAGAGATTTCTTGCTAAGATAGTTAGCTTTGTTGTGGCCATTCCGCTTATCCTTTGACATAGACCCACTTGAACTTTTAAGTCTACTTCTTAGATTACCACTCAGGATATAAAAGAATGCTAGATTAAACAAATAATTATTTCACCCGAGTGTAGTTGGGTCTTAATCTATTCTATGTACATATGTGTGGTATAGTTTGTGATTCACCATTTGGATTATTTTTGTAATCCATAAATAGATTAAATAAAATTAAATGTTTCATTAATACTTCTTAATGATGGACAGTATGGATATAGCAAGGAAGTGCTTATGAGGTGTTTCATGGATGTTGAGGATAGAAGCCATCATGCTGAGTGTTCAAAACCTCAATGATCTGAGTCAAGAATAGATAATGAGAAGGCTCTCTAGAGTTTCCACATTTCCCAATGATGTGTCATGATACCACACCATGAACATATAGAGGGTTGGCCAACATATATACCCAGTGTGCTTTCTAGAGCCATTAACACCCCTAGAGGCACACACATTTGCATGGAGTTATGGAGGCTCTAGCATGCTAAGGCAAGTCCCCATCATGCCTAGCCAACCCTCCACTCTTCCATAAAAGACAATCTTAGGGGAGTTGAGGATAGGAGGATTCCCTTTGGATTTATATACCCTTTTATCTTCCACACTACCTTTGCATGTGGGATTACTTAGCCTCCTTTTTCCTATCTTACAATCCCCCATGCGAGATTTGCACCTCTAACACCCCCCTCCAATCTAGCAAGGAGGGAAGTTACTTGAGACCATGATCCAGGGCTCTGATACCTTCTTGGAAACCAAGAGTTGCCACACCACCCAATGATGTGACATGATACGACTCCACGAATGGATAGATGATTAGCCAACACATATGCCTAGTGTGTTTTCTAGAGTTTCTAGCACCCCTGGAGGCACACACATCTATCTACATTGACTTACAAAGTCTCTAGCATGCTAAGGCAAGTCCCCACCCTCCCTAACCAACCATCCACTCTATCTATCCAACCCTCCACTCTTCCACAAAAGACAAGCTTAGGGGAGTCAAAGATAGTAGGGGGTCTCTTTGGACTTATATACCCTTTCATCTTCCACACTACCTTTGCATGTGGGATTACTTGTCCTCCCTTTTCCCAACTTACAATCCCCACTACCAATGCAAGATTTGCACATACTTTGAAGAAGCGATGTAAAAGGAAACTAAAAACCTCAGTTAAGTGGGTGCAACATAGTGATGGTGACAAGACTTGGAATGGGAAGAAGACAGTAAACTTAACATCAGAGAAGATATTCCATTTGGTCAGCATCATGAATTTTATGTTAAATGTGGAGAACTTGATTGCTTATCTTAGTCAGTGTATAAGAAATCATGAAAGTGGGAAAAGTAGTTCAACTTGAGAATTAGTTCGTGCCATCGTAAGTGGCAATCACAAGATCAATGATATTGTCAAAGATATCTACCTCCATGTAATGGGTACATGTGGTGCTTACACCTTTATCTTCACACCTTTAAGACAATTGATATTATAAAAGAGTAACATGAATAGCTGCTAAGTGCCCATGTAGATAGGCTTGGAATGGAAGTATCAAGTCTTAGAGTAACTTTAAATAGGTTTGGTGCTTTACTTACCAAAATGAATGCCAAAAACGTCAAATGTAATTGTTGGTTTGGTTGCTAATTGGCAGTTAATCTTATGATCCTTTTGTAATACTTATGACACTATCATCTTTTTGTAACTTTGGTCTCTAAGTATTGAATTAATAATGATGGTTTTTTATCTCTCAGATAGTATGTGGAGAGAGATTGATATGTGGAGATAATCTCTTAGTAATTATATTGCGATTATATAGAAAATTTCTCTTTTAATGTTTTTCATAGAAATTTCTCTTTTTTTTGTCTCTTAATAATTTGTTATAGTTTGATAAGAACACAAGGATTTTTGTTTTAAGTTTATTATTATGTATATATAATCGAGAGAGAGAGAGAGAGAGAGAGAGAGAGAGAGAGAGAGAGAGAGAGAGAGAGCTTTGTAATCTCTTAGTGTGTATGTGAAGATTATAGAAAATCTCATGGGGAAAGATGAAACTTGGCAAAGATCAAATAGGCTTATGACATGTACCTACATACATACAAGCATAAACACATAATTATAAATATGTGCAAATATATGATGCAACTTATGTATATGTATGTATGTCATGCATGTTACGTTATGTTATGCGACTTATGTATGTTATACACGTTATGTTATGTTATGCAACTTATTTTTTATAATCAATAATCTAAGTGATTAGATCTTCACACACACACACACACATAGGCATGTATAGACAGAGGTATATGATATATACTTTCTATATTGTATACACATATATCATAGAAAAGTAGTATCATACTTTTTATTTGATTATAAAGGAAATGAGTTTATATGTCATGTGTATACACAGATATCATATAAAAAATAATATTTTTTATTTAATATTTACTATTTTATTATAAGGGAAATGAATTTATACTCGATGTGCCACTCCTTTTAATGTAATTTATGTTTGTTATTGTGAAGAAATATATATCTATATATATCGCTCTTGAATGTATACTTTGAAAAAGATATTTTTAATTGTTCTATCATATAGATACCTATATGTGTGTGTGTGTGATAGATATCTATATCTATGTGTGTGCATATATATACACACACAATCACACACATGCATGCACACACACACATAATCACGCACATGTATGTGCATGCACACACACATACATGCATACATGTGCACACACTTAAGCATGTACAACATACATACATACACATGTTGCAGATATATGCACACACAAGCATAGGTGCACACACACACACGTAGATGCATATGGACACACATGCACACATATACACACGTGTAGACACACATAGAAAGATAAATGAACACACATATAGGTGCACACACATGCATAAAACCAACACACATATTTTTCACATGCATACACACATTCGTACATGATCAACACATACATAATAGAATAATTTATGTATGTTATTATGAATATATATATATCTATATATATTGCCTTTAAATGTACACTTTGATGAAGATATTTTTAATTATTCTATTATGTCTATATGCTAAATGGATATAAGGAATAGGGGTTATTGTGTCCATATTGCTTAATTATGTCGCATAGATACATGCACACCTCTCTCTTTGTCGATTTATTAATCTAATTTGAAGCTGTAATGTTAATCTTGGACCCAATAGATATATGGATGGATATATACAGATAGATACATACATGAACACCTCCTATATGCAAGATATTTTCCCTTCGGACTCTGACGTCCATGTGAAGGAAAAATCAGTGAGTAATAGATACACTCACTACACATAAACACGCACATTTGGAGAGAGAGAGAGAGAGAGAGAGAGAGAGAGAGAGAGAGAGAGAGATTTTGGTATACTAATTTTTTTTAGAGTATGAATTGAATTGAGTGCTCGATGGAATTAGGTTTATAGCGAGAATGGTAGTAGAGACATGTAGTTTAGGGCATCCTATCTAGACCATTTCCTAGAGTGCTCCAAGGAAAAGGAGAAGAAATAAAAAAATAGTAGGTGCAAAGGAGTCTTTGAGGTGTCCTCTCCGAACCATTTCCTTGAATGCTCCAAGATGAAATGGAAAAATAGCAAGTGCAAAGGAGTCTTTGAGGGCATCCTATCTAGACCATTTCCTAGAGTGCTCCAAGGAAAAGGAGAAGAAATAAAAAAATAGTAAGTGCAAAGGAGTCTTTGAGGTCTCCTCTCCGAACCATTTCCTTGAATGCTCCAAGATGAAATGGAAAAATAGCAAGTGTAGAGGAGTCAAGGGATAGTGAACCTCATTGTTATGATGGAGGAGGGAATAATGTTACATGTAATATTGGTGATGTATTGATGCAAGAGATAGTGAACCTCATTGTTATGATATAGGGGGGCATAATGTTACGTGTAATATTAGTGATGCATTGATGCAAGAGACTCATAGGATTCTTACTGAAAAAGATACCTTTTTATGATGCAAGAGATAGTGAACCTCATTGTTATGGTGCAAGAGGGAAAAATGTTACATGTAATATTGGTGATGTATTAATGCAAGAGATAGTGATTCTCATTATTATGACATAGGGGGCATAATGTTACATGTAATATTGGTGATGTATTGATGCAAGAGACTCATAGGATTCTTGCCGAAAAAGATACCTCTTTTTCTGCATGCATAAAAGCAGCAAAAGGAACTTCGACACGTTTGCCCCAATCTAGACTAAGAGGTCTTGTGGTGGAGATAAAAGGATTTCTAACAAGAGTACTAGAACTACACCACGAGACTGCTAGGAATAGTACTCTTTTGAAAGAAATAACAAGGACTAAAATGGCAAGTGGAGTTTATTTAGGGATGTCACTGGCTAAAAGTTTGAGACTTACAAGAAGGTATCATCATTTCATTGCTAGAAAGAAGGCCTCTTATGATGCAATTAGAAGAGTAATAGGTAATGAAGCTATGAGGCTGGCATTGGCTACGAACATGATTTCTTTTGCCAAAGGTCCTACGAGGGTCCGGCCAATATCTATGGCATTGGCTACGAACATAATTTCTTTTGCCAAAGGTCCTACAATAGCTAATCATGGTGTTATGGTAGATAATGAGGCAGTAGTGGCATGCCTCAATGCAAGTAATGAGGGTTTGGTCAGAAGGGTTATAGTGAATGATCCAAGGATGTTATCTTCTTCATTGGCATGCCTTAATGATGCAGGTAATGGAGGATCTAGTCAAAAGGGTTATAGTGAATGATCCAAGGATGTTGTCTTCTTCTTTGGCAGATTGTGGGAGAGTACTTGAACCATGGAATGGAGCTAACAAGGATGCCAATACATTTGACATGAGATATGTGGCAGATTGTCTAAGAATAATAGCAAATGGTCAGCATAGAGTATTAACAGAGGATGAGAGTGTATTGGCAGATGGTCATAGAGTATAGTCATAGAGTAGTAGCAAAGTATGAGAGTATATTGGTAGATGATCAAAGTGTAGTGGGAGAGATGATGAGAGAATCTTAGAATTTTCCAATGAGGGTAATGCAATGTCTTTCTTTTCTATCCCCATGAAGAGAGAGTACTATTTGCTAATACAATAAGAAGAAACAACGTTAGCTCTCGAATTGCCTTGGTTGGAGATCAAAGGATATCTACTAACAAGAGTACTAAAAGTGTTAATCGTGAGATTAGGACTCTTTTTAAAGAAATAGCAGGGGAAATAGCAAGTGGAGTTTATTCAGGGATGCCACTGAAAGTTTGAGACTTATGAGAAGGTATCATTGCTTCATTACTAAAAACAAGGCCTCTTATTATATGACTAGAAGAGTAACTATTAATGGAGCTAACAAGGATCCCACAATATCTATGGAATTAGATATGAATGAGGGTAAATATGAGGGTGTTACAAATAATGATGCACTAGTGGCATGCCTTAATGTAGATAATAAGGGTGCACTCATAAGGGTTGTAGCAAGGTTGGATCAAAACGTACGTACGGATGCATTCCGTACCGTACATCCGTACAGTACGGGGATCCGTACGTACGGATCGATCCGTACGTGTGGTTTTTTTTTTTGGGTGGGGTTTTCGTTGATCGCCTGCGATAGGTTTTTTTTTTTGGGGTTTCGCATTCTTTTGGGTTTCGCCGATCCGTACTGCCGCCAGCCGACGATAGCACCTGGACTCGTCGCTTCGTACAGTCGCCAGCGCTCGCACACCTTCCGGTACAGTCTCTCTCTCTCTCTCTCTCTCTCTCTCTCTCTCTCTCTCTCTCTCTCTCTCTCTCTCTCTCTCTCTCTCTCCGTCCGAGTCTCCAGGCCTTCCGTTTGCTTCACCTTCCGGTACAGTCTCTCTCTCTCTCCCCAGGCCTTCCCATTTGCTTCTGTGTTCTTCTGCTCTCGCCCCCCTTTGTTGCCACCGCCCTCCCGAGTCCCCTTGCTCAGCCATGTTCTATGGTGCTGTATCTTCTGTGTTCTTCTGCGAATCTGCCGTCGGCCCCCTTTTCCCACCCACCCTTGCTCAGGCCCCCAAGGCAGCAACATAACTCTCTCTCTCTCTCTCTCTCTCTCTCTCTCTCTCTCTCTCTCTCTCTCTCTCTCTCTCTCTCTCTCAGAACCTTAGGCCACCATCTGTGGACCATGCACTTAGCTCTCAGTCTCTCTCTCCCTCTCCCTCTCACTCTCACTCTCACTCTTACCTGAGCTGCCCACTAAATATTATGCATTGCACGATTGCTGAATCCTGATTGAAATTGTATGGCATTGTGCATTGAATTTGTCAGAGCAATCATGCCGAAGCGAGAGAACCCATACTGGAAGGAGCACACAAACGTCATTCGCATTGTGACTACTCCAGGGCAGGCAGGTAGTGGCACTCGACAATGGCAGTGCAAGTACTGCAATTTCACCCTCACGAGTACAATTACTCGTGTCATCAAGCACCTCACAGGCATTGGCACCACCAACAATTGTGCAGGGTGCAAGAGAGTGCCACAAGCATTGAGAGATCAGTTGATTGCTGAAAATTTCCCTGCAATGGGGGCAGCTGGAAGAGGAAGAGGCACACAAGAGACACAGGATGCACTTCATGATGCTCTTCTTGGGGACTTGGCTGGTCCATCCACGCAGGTTGATGAATCTCAGCCTGCCTCTTCTGAGCAGCAATCGTGTGCGAGAAAGAGGCCTTCTGTCATGCAAGATGAGAATGAGGGTGATACATATACGGAAAGGCAAACCACCTTGCCTTCTCGTGTGCATGCACAGTCTTGGGTCAAAGAAAGGCAAAAGGTGGCTGAGATGGAGATTGCTCGCACTCTCATAGAGTGCAATATCTCCTTCAATGTTTTGAGGACTGACCAATGGAAGAGGATGGTCAGAGCTATAGCCCAGGTTGGACACACGGAGTCATGGTCAGGGCTTGAGTACAAAAAGATGCGCACCACGATGCTTGATGAGCAAAAGGCCTTGATAGACAAGGCATTGGTGCCAGTGAAAGCAGGTTGGCAACAAATTGGTTGCACTATCATTTCAGATGGCTGGAGTGACACACGGCGACGACACATCATCAATATTCTTGTCTCTTCATGTCTTGGTACGTATTTCTTACGCGCTGTGGATGCTGGGAAGGCAGGCGAACGCATCACTGCTGAGAGTATCTATCAGCACATTCGCCAGGCAATTGTTGAAGTTGGTCCAGAGAATGTGGTGCAGGTTGTAACAGACAATGCTGCTAATTGCAAGGCAATGGGAGACATGGTGGAGGCGGAGTTTCCTCGCATTGTGTGGACTCCCTGTGCAGCCCATTGCCTTGATTTGCTTATGGAGGACATAGGCAAGCTGAGTTGGGTGCAACCCACAGTTTCTGATGCCACGAAGATCACTACATTCTTCAGAAAGAAGCAGCAGGCATTGGCTATCTTTAGGAGCCACAGCAACCTAGATATGGTGCGGCCATCCAAGACAAGATTTGCCTATATGTATTTGGTGCTACACAGGCTTTTCAAATTGAGAGATCCACTATTACAGACAGTTGTGGATCCAAAGTGGAGAGATATGTATCATTCACAGACAGAGCCCACCAAATACATACAGAGACGGATACTGGATGAGACCCTCTGGACGGATGTGCAAACTCTCTTGGTGGCTTTGCAGCCAGTATTTGTACTTCTGCGAGTCACAGACATGGAGGGCTCCACTTTGGGCTTAGTGTACCACCTCTTCATGCAGATGAAGAGTCATATTGCAGCCTGTACGTCCCTGACACAGAATTGGTAAGTAAAATCTTGATTCTTGATGGCCGATTACAGAATCTTGATTCTTGATTCTTGAGTCTTGAGTCTTGACTTACTAATTGCTCTACTTCTCTGTTTATTTTACTCTTGCAGCCGAGATGATATATTGGCTATTGTGGATTATCGATGGGAGTATATGAGTCGCCCCATTCATGGGATGGCTGCATTCCTCCATCCTTTCTACAAGACGCCACTTCTCTTTCATGATAGGGAGCTGCTCACCTTACGAGATAGATACATTAATAGTATGTATGATGTGGAGCAGCAATTGGAGATTGATGCGGAGCTTTGCAGTTGGGTCAACAACTTGGGACCCTCATTTGCCAGAGTTGTTGCTCTTAGACCAGAGGCCACCAAGCTTCCTCTTACTTGGTGGCAAAACTATGGAAGACAGGGTCTTCCACAGCTTACAGATATAGCTCTGCGAGTGCTATCTCAGGTATGTATATCATGTATGTACTATGGACTATGAACTAGTCTTGTGAAGCTTATTGGGAATTGCTGAGCTCACATGAATGAAGCACTTTTTTTGAATTGGAGTGCAGGATTGTTCAGCAGGTGCTTGTGAGCGCAACTGGAGCGCTTACTCGCTCATACATACAAAGATACGCAATCGTTTGAGCACCTCTCAACTAGAGAGACTGGTCTATTGTAGGGCCAACATGAAGCTCGTACGAGCTTATCATGCTTTGGGCACCCCAAAACAGGTGAGTTTATCCTATTCATTCGCTTGTGGGGATTGGCCTCCCATTTACATAGCTTTTATACTATAGTATACAAAAAGTTGAGTCGTTGACACTCCGCATTCTCTTTGGTTTTACGTTGAATAGGTGGATCCAACACGTGTCAAGCTGGTCCCAGATCCTACCACCATTGATGAGGCAGAGCAACGGTTGAGAGATGAGCAGGCCGAGATTCTTTGCCTCCTGCATAGAGAGCTGGAGAGTGTAGACAGGCGGGTGACGAGATCGAGAGCCCGAGCTTATAAAATTCAGCTACATGAGGGACCTGCAGATGCAGAGAGTTCTGGCTGGAGAGGCGCCCGGAGAGGGAAGCTGCCTATTCAGACTCCTCGAGCACGTGCGAATGAGGCCGTTCGCCTCATTCACACTACCCAGCAGGATGATGCAGAGACAGGGACAGGGACATCTGAGGCAGCCCACCCACCTGTGCCCATGATGACAGGGCCTGAGTATGATGACGAGGGCAATGTCATCACGGAGGGTTATATGCTTGATTCTCCAGGGTCATCATCCTCATCGGATGATGAGTTTTGATTTGGATTACCTTAGTTTTGATTTGGTGTTGTATGGACATGGCACATTTTGTCATTATTCATAGACTCATTTTCAAATTTCATCATTTCTTGATGTGAATTGTGAGTTGTCACGACTCACTTGTGACAATGTGACTTGTCTTAAGTAATAAGTATTAAGTATTAAGTACGATTAACTTATTAAGTATGATTGACGACTTTGTGATTCTAATTTCTCACTTTTGAATTAGTAGGTTTTTGACCTTGTTGTGTCTCTATTTCAAAAGTTTTATATGTCAATGTGGACATGGACTGAAATTTAATGTAAGTGGCTGAAATTTTTGACATTTTATGTATTTTTACCAATAGTACGTATTTTTACGTACCTTAAAAATTTTTTCCGTACCAAACAACGTACAGTACGTACGGATCCGTACAGTACATAACGTTTGGAACCACCTTGGGTTGTAGTGAATGATCCAATGGTGTTATTTTCTCCTTTGACAGATCATGAGAGAGTACTTATCTTCCACACTACCTTTGCATGTGGGATTACTTGGCCTCCTTTTTCCCATCTTACAATCCCCCATGTGAGATTTGCACCTCCAACACCCTCCTCCAATCTAGCAAGGAGGGAAGTTACTTGAGACCATGATCCAGGGCTTTGATACCTTCTTGGAAACCAAGAGTTGCCACACCACCCAATGATGTGACATGATACCACTCCACGAATAGATAGATGATTAGCCAACACATATGCCTAGTGTGTTTTCTAGAGTTTCTAGCACCCCTGGAAGCACACACATCTATCTACATTGACTTACAAAGACTCTAGCATGCTAAGGCAAGTCCCCACCCTCCCTAACCAACCATCCACTCTATCTACCCCACAGATGGTGAGAGAGTATGACAAGGGATGAGAGTGTATTGGTAGATGGTTGGGGAGTAGTGAAAGAGGATGAGAGTGTTTGATAGATGATCAAAGTGTAGTGACAGATGATGAGAGAATATTAGAATTTGCAAATAAGGATAATGTAACTCAATGTCTTCCTTTTCTACCCATGAAGAGAGAAGTACCATTTGCTAATACAATAAGAAGGGGAAAGCGTTAGAAAAAATCCCTCTTATGTATTTGATAAAAGAAAGGGAGGGATTTTGTTAATCCTCCATGAACTCCTCGCTTTACAAGGTATACATACAACTCATTGGCCTTTGGCATATTTATGCACTTTAAGCCACTCATTAGGAGAGATGACACATGAGTGTGGGTTTTATGGAGCACAATTATGGGAGAGTGGAAAGAAGATGAGTTATAGATAAGTTCTTGCAAATATTGTTACAAACATGGGTGTGTGTCTCTTCCTTCACTTGCCAAACCACCTAAGCCACCATTGAGGTCTCTTTTGATTGGTAGTGTACAAGTAAAAAGAGACCTCAATGTTACAAGTATGATCTTTTGATAGTGCCCATAAATCAAAGACTATGCAAGACTATGATAGATTATTGTGTGTTGAATGGCTCGATGTTTCCTGCTCTGCATGATGTGTTATAGTGTAATATCCATGGGCTCTGTGGATCATTCAATCCATAGGTAGTTTGTATGCCTAAAGGGAAATGCACAAGGAACTATCCACGTACTTTTGCACAAGAGACTACAAGTATGTCTCTTTCACACATGTTATTGATCTTTGATAGTGCCCATAAACCAAAGATTGTGCAAGACTCTGCTAGATTAATGTGTGCTAAATGACCCAATGTTTCATGCTCTGTATAATGTTGTGTTACATTGAAATATCCATGTGTGTTAACCCATTCCTAGGGTTAACAAGAGATACCGCCATTATCTTACATCAAGGATTCAAGGTAGATACACCAAAAGGTCATACATTCAAGATATGAAGCGATGGTGTCCAACTCTACAACTTGGACGGGCGCCCGTAATGGTGTGACAGAGTATTTATGGTGATTCTCGCTTCAAGATCATGTGGTAGTAAGTTAGGATGAAGTCCCAAGTGATGTACTTCATGGATATATTACGTGAGTAGTCATTGTCATAGCATTAGGCCTCTTATGAGCCTAAAGTGCTCAGCGGGTCACAGTTTAAGCGAGTGTGAACACTTATGGCCATGTATATAAGTGAATTTCTCTCATAATACAATATACTCTCCCATTGTGCAATAGATTCTTACTCTTGCTAATCTCTCTCTCTAATGCATGCTAGTGAGTATGTGTGAGTGATGTGAGTTGAAAGGAGGGATGAGTACATGTAGTGCAACGCAGTGATGTGACAACGCTTATTACAGGAGACACGATGGAATTACTTCTCAAGGATTTGTAGAGCTTGGAGACCTCGAGGGTTATGAGCTCGGCAATTGGAAAGATCCTCATGATGAGCAGTTACGGTTCACCAGGTAATCTCTTGTTGGATTTGTTTCAAGGGGGGTTAGGGTGAGCCATAACATTTTTGGTACCATTGGGGAACCATCCCTTGGTTTTTTTCATCGTTTTTCGCTAATTTACGCATTACCCATTGCCCATTGTCTTGATTAATAGTTTTCCATATAAAAGATGTATTTTTGATGGAGATTTGTGTGTGATTTTGTAAGAATTAGCTCTCTTTTTTATTTTATAAGGAATGCTTTTTTGCTTAATTTATTGTTATTGTTATTGTTAATGGTGGTTTTTAATGTTATTAGAGCGTGCACATAAAGTGTATTAGGCTTAGTTTGCATCCATTGCATCAAGCAATGTAATAGAATGCAATTTTTAGTGAATGTTAGCTGTCTTTAGGGTTAAACATAGAATTAGAATCATTAATTTTAGCTAAAATTGTGTGTTTTTTGTTGAAATTGTATGCACTAGAGTGTTAGAAAGCATTAGAAGTAGCTTAATCATTGAAAAAAATTCTCAAAAACATAAAAAAACTCTTGAAAATGACTAATCTTTCTTAATCGAATGGTTTTTGTCATTAAGGGTGATTAATCAGGGTCCATTGTTGTGAAAGGGGTTTGTTGTGAAAGGGGTCAGTCGCGTGAAAGGGGTCAGTTGTGAACTACACTCTGCTATTTGGAGGCTTGTATCTCCTAAACCGTGAGTTCGATGAACGTGCTCCAGTGCTCATCGAAAAGTTGAAAATCGATTGTTTTGGCCTCTAACCAGCAGCCTCAAAAATTGACCCGAAAATTGAGGCAAAAAAATGGTCCTTAAAGCACTAAAAATTACCCAAAACAACGCAAAAACAACTACGAACCATATTCGGGCTACTTTTTAAGGGTCTAAACGACAAAATCATGAAAGACTGAGAGAGACAAAATTGTACTACTCCAAAAATACTACAACTCTCTCATACAGAGTTTTTCCAAATTCCTTTTAAAACGCCTTTAAAAATGGGCTGCGAAACAGGAAAAAAAAAATTCATCTTAAGACAATGATGAAAAATAGGTTTTAGGACCCTCTCTTCCATTTGGGATGATACTAATATACACTTTTTTTGGAAAAATATAAGAGATCATTCACGTGTAGTGTCTAAGCTAATTAGACACTACACGTGTAGTGTCTAAGCTAATTAGGGCAAGCACACACTCATTTGACCCAACGAAGAGTATGCCAGACCTCCTGATGATGTAATGGGCTATGAGAAAATATAAAAAGCAAAAAAAAAACATGTGTGCTTGCTCATTAAGGAGCCATTGACAGCGTCAGACATGGCAACGATAGATAGACTACGTGGGCTGACACTCTCATGGAACCTAATGGCTGACATCTTCGAGCCATTGAGATCCATGCCACAAATGCACCTCCCCAATACCATTCACCATGCCAACAAGAAGACTGTCATCGAGTTTTGCACCCCCTGTCACTTCAATCCCACCGGGCTTTGGTCCTTTATCTAACATTTCCACAAATTCTATAGGTACCAACCCTTTCAACCCCTGAATGCCTACACCTTGGACAATTTGACTAGTCTAGGAAGGGGGGTTGCCCAAGGACTAAGTGAAAATCACTCACATAGCCTCAGTGACTCATAAAAAAACCATACAGATTTCCAAAATTATGGGCAAATATGATAGGACAACTAATCCTGTTCAATTCATTCAAATGTTTGAATATAGATGTGAAGCCTTTGGAAATCCCAACTGCCTCACCAAGGTACATGTGTCGAATCTATACTTAATAGGAAAAGCTAGCTGATGGTTCATCACATTGATGCCTGCGCGATCAAGACAAACTTTAAAACCTTGAAAGCAGCCTTTATCCACGATTTTTCGAGACAATGTGATCTGTGGAGTGCAGCAAGCGAACTATATTCAGTTAAGCAGAAACAGAACAAAACCATTCGAGATTTTATCCTTCGGATAAAACTATTGGACTCACGATGTGAGTCATGGGAAAAATTAAACGATTCTGTTTCATGATGGGCTTTAAGAATAACAGCTTACACAACTTGATCATTGTATTCAATCTAAAAACATTCGATCAATGTTGTAAAGAGGTAATATAGTTAGATGACAACATGATGGCAGATGATCATGATGCGAGATGTTCCTCATCTAAATCAAGTGAAGCGATAGCTAAAGAACGGTCGATTACAGAATTATCATTCCCTGAATTCTATGCAGTCTTACTTAAAAGCTTACAACCGATATCTCTGAGAGAGGATGCAATCCTTCAAAACCAAACATCCTTAATTCCTCTCCAAGTGATGAGCAAAATGCCTTGTGTTAAGTGCAGTCTCACTACGACCATCCCAATCCCCATTGTGTGTACAAGGCACCTATTTTTCTGCACTACATATATTGCAAAACCTTTGATCATGATACTACCCAGTGTCCCAATTCAACAACAATTGACTCAAAACCTCCATCTCATGTGCACCAAACAGAAACAGTCTAAAGGGTAGAAACTGCTCAGGAAGCAATTAATCGAACACTTCAGTGTTTCTGTTGTTGTGGACCGCACAAGGTGGCAGATTGCACACTTTGGAATACTTTCATACCCACAATCACTGACACTTTGCAACCCATGTGTGAACAATGTGGCATCAACCACATGTTCCAAGATTGCTTAAGGAGGTGAGTCACTTCACTGCAGCCTGTCTCACAAAATAAAACTCTAAACACCTTAATTGTACAAAATGGGCAATTGTCCACGGTACCCTTGAATGTGCTTACATGATTGCAAGCTAAGTCACGGGAAACGGTCAGAAAGAACGCAAAAGATAACACTTCGAAATGGATAAAAGAACATGCCTTAAAGTAGAAACTAAAAGAGAAAACAAAACCTTCTAAACCCAAGAAAAATAAGAGATAACAAACAAGGTTGAAAGAGAGGACATGGAAAAGGAACCTATGGAAAACATAAACCCAAAAGAGCCAGAAGCTACACATGATGCAAAAGCATCCACCTCAAAGGCCACCACTTAAACAACAACACCCACATGTGCGACATAGAATACAAAAGCCCAAATTCGATCTTGTCGCATATGGGAAAACATAATGAAAACTTGACGATCCAAAGAAAGTCAGAAGATAAAACAAGTTCTAGTACGTTACTTAGTGAGGATGAAACAAGTTTTGATTTAACACTAGGTGTACCTCACAGACTAATCAAGAAACTCGAACCTCCCTAAAGTGAAAATCATGACTACATGACATATGTGGAACGCAAAAAGCAAGCTCAAGAGAGCATGCTTAGTATTGTTAAGTATTATATAGGATCACCGGTTGTGATTGAACCTCATAAAGCCAATCTTAAAAAAGCAACCAAAATACAAGAACCTGAGGAGTGTCGCTTTCCCTTTCAAGAGGAAGACGTACTCTCTATGGAAGAGCCATTAGAGGCATATTGCACGAATTATGCAGCTGAAAAAGCACGTGAGGAATTCGATGAATCCCTTACAAAATTAAAGTAGTCTCTCAAAACCTCATTTAGAGGAGTGCTCTTCTCTCATGGTGGTGGTGAAGCCAGCATAGCATCAACACTTGCACATTTAAAGGTTAAACATGAGTTATACCAAAACATAAAGAGCTACATAGGATAGGACTGTGAGGATTCACAAGTTTCCAAACAAACCTTAGTTAGAATTTTCAGAGGACCGAGTGTACCATTGTACACATTGGGGACTCTTGAAAAAGCTGAGAGCCAAAATGAGGATGAAAGTGAATGGGAATATGAAGCTGAAACACAAACTGGAACATCCATGGTTCCTCTTGAAGATTCTATCATGATATGGTTGGATTTTCCTACAGCAGGCAATGATGTTAAACGCAAACGTGCATTGATTAGTCCGAGCTAGTCATAACATCTTGACAATAGACACTTGGGTGTCATTGGGACAACCTAAAATCACCCCTAAAGACAATGGTCTTGCAAGAGGAGCCAATGGACAAAACATTGAAGTTCCAAGTTACTTTAGCTATGCTACTCAAACAATAGGTGAAGATGTGGAATTTAGACTCCATGTTACCACACTGTTCTCCTTAAGTATGATGTCATCCTTGGTGAAACTTGGATACATGGCTCGTTTTCACTTTATGAATCCATGCAAACAGTCACCTTGAACACTCCTGCAGGGCATTGTGCAATTGCTCTTATGGGAGGAAGACACCTTGGAGGAGCTAGAACTTTCAACATACCGTACTGAGAATATTCCAAGAATTATGGTTGGATTGGAAATTTCTAATAAAATCACCACAATCCACGCAGAGCTTCATCCAACTCAAGAACACAATATCATGATCCTTGAGTTATGGGATTTGTTAGATCATCCAACACTCATGGCTCATCCTGAAAGAATTCCATTTACACAAGACTTGAACACGCCATGTCTGGAGTACTTTGAACATACAATGTATATTGAAACTAACCCGCTTACTTTTACAAGTTTTTTTGTGATTTAGTATATGGTGGAAGCAGATTTGACCTTGGGGCATAAATGGACTATTACTTCCCAAAGCACCACTGTGCTTTGCTAGCGATAGGGTCATCATGATGGTCAATGACACAAAGTTGACAATATCATACTGCACAGAAGAGGATCCAACCCTAATGGATTTCTATGATGCTGAACGCATAAAGTTACAAGCCTCTTCCCTCTACACAATGACCTGCCATCTGTATCAATGACCGACTCTGATAAAGCATCTACTCCTTTAACTCCATCCTCACCAACAAAGTTCGATGCCAAAACCTCGCAATCTAGAGCTATTCCTGAAAAAGTTTCCCACACGCAACCATCTATCTCTAACAAGGAACTCAAAGGGAAAGCCCTAAAACCAACACCTATTCATCGACAAACCTCACCAAAAGAGACGAAAATATGCTCAAAAGCCTCATCATCGAAAGCCACTCCACAAGAGACTCTAGCCTCCTTGTCGTTCAACAACACCCATGAGTTTCAAACCCATAACCTCAACGCAAAACAATTTGATGGAGGGTCCCAAACCTTCCATATCAACAAAAAATAAAACTCCACTAAGTCAACCAAAATTAAGATATCTTAATGGTATCAAAATGTGGGTGGAGAAGCAGTTACTTGTAGCTCAAGGCTACTACAAAGGTGCCAATCCAATATGGGTGCCTCGGCAGTCAAAGCCAATTCCTCAATGTAGCACTTAGAGGCCAAGAAAAAATAAAAGTACTCCACAACACCGTCCACAAAAGCCTATGCGAGTTCCTCAAATAACTCCACCTAGTCAGCAACAAGTGTGGGAACCAAAAAGATTACTAAAAAAGCACAAGGGTACTACCAAGATAATACTGAAGCTTGGATTTCCAAGCACATCAAAAATTTTCCTAAGTCTATTCAAAGAAACAAACCTCAGCACCAAAGGCATTAGCCACCATTTTATAATGTTCATCAAAGATGGGTGCATGTGCATGTGCTTCAACAGCAAGGATACTCTGATGGTAATCCCATCATATTGTTGCCAAAATCAAGCAAAGTGAAGATAGCCTCGCTATCGACTTTAACCCCAACAGATTCACCTAAAGATGGACAAGAATAGAGGCCCAAGTAACACCAAGCAAGTCACTCAACCACTCTCGTACATTCAGCATCTACACAAGAGTTTGTGTGTTCAAGCAATCCCAATGGTAACCAACCAGCAGTCTTACCTGCCGCCTCGACAACATTTGAGCTAAAAAATCAAGAATATCCCAATGGTAACCAACCAGCAGTCTTACCTACCGCCTCGACAACATTTGAGCTAAAAAATCAAGAATCAATTCCCATGTCTGCAAACGGAGACTTATGAGGGCATCAAAGACAAACTCACAATGCTCTTTTCACTTCTCTAGATGTGATGTATAAGTGCAAAAGCTACGCGGCAGACATAAGAACCTATTCTCTTAAATAGAGCAGTTCAATAAGAGTCTATATGACTTACTTCTTGTACTTCATGTATATCTGCTTCATAAGAGTACTTAAATATACATAAAAACATAAAAAGAACATGGGAAGAAGCATGCAAGAACAGGTCCTACTCAACAACATTTAACAAGAATCCTGCCACACAAAGGGACATCATCAAAGGCTAATTTCCTCAAATAATGAATGTCGCTTCAATTAATCAAATGAGGAACTAAGAATCACCATCTCGTTCTGATGATTATGCCTACGTTTCTCCGGATCTTTCCCTCTCTTCTCTCCCATTATTAACATCTCTTAGTGTCCCCACTAACATAATCACATGTAACCTTGCTTATGATTGCCAAAAACAAAGTGAGCCAAAAAAAAATCTCACAAAAATATATAAATAGAATCACTCGCAAAAAACCCCACCCCCCCAACCTCATTATTAATTCACAATAAACCACTAACCTTTTCATTCACTAAGTAGCTTTTCTTATTCCTTCCGGAGGAACAAAGACCATTGAAGGCCACTCAACATCAAAGCCATCAACAAAGCTTATCAATTCTCCACACATAAAGCTCTTCAACGCGATCACGAGGATGTAATCGGCATCAAGAAGGGGGGAATGTTAACCCATTCCTAGGGTTAACAAGAGCTACCGCCATTATCTTACATCAAGGAGTCAAGGTAGATACACCAAAAGGTCATACATTCAAGATATGAAGCAATGGTGTCCAAATCTATAACTTGGACGGGTGCCCGTAAACGGTGTGACAGTATTTATGGCGATTCCCGCTTTAAGAGCATGTGGTAACAAGTTAGGATGAAGTCCCAAGTGATGTACTTCATGGATATATTATGAGAGTAGTCATTGTAATAGCATTAGGCCTCTTATGAGCCTAAAGTGCCCGACCGGCCAAAGTTTAAGTGAGTGTGAACACTTATGGCCATGTATATAAGTGAATTTCTCTCATAATACAATATACTCTCCCATTGTGCGATAGATTCTTGCTCTTCCTAATCCTCTTGCTAATATCTCTCTATAATGCATGCAAGTGTGCGTGAGTGATGAGAGGTGAAAGGAGGGACGAGTAGACGTAGTGCAATGTGGCGGCGTGACAACGCTTGTGGGAGACACGGTGGAATTGCTTCTCAAGAAGTTGTAGAGCTTGGAGACCTTGAGGGTTACAAGCTCGACGATTGAAAAGATCCTCACGACAGTTGTGCGGTTCACCAGGTAATCTCTTGTTGGATGTGTTTCAAGGGGATTAGGGTGAGCTATAACAATGGGCCTTGTGGACCATCAATCCACAAGTAGTTTGTATGACTGAAGGGAAATGCACAAAGAACTATCCACATACTTTTGCACAAAGAGACTACTGTGGATAATAGTGGTTACCCTATATATATGTGTTTATATGTAGTGGAATGATGGAAGAACTGTAGAGCAATGAAAAGGTCTAATGTTGATAACACATGGATTAAGCCATATAATCCTTATCTTTCAATCACATATAATGCTCGTATAAATATGAAAATATGCTCAACAATATCAGCAGTAATCAAATATCTTTACAAGTACATATACAAGGGACATGATAGAGTAATAATAAGATTTATCATCGTACAAGGTGGTAATGTTGATGCTACGTGCATAGTCGATGAGATTGAGAAGTATTTAGATGCACGTTGTGTCTTTGCATCAGAGGCATGTGGAGACTCTTTGAGTATGATTTGCACAATGAGAAGCTTGATGTGCAACGGTTGTAAGTACACTTAGATGGGGTCATAATGTTAACTTCAAAGATGTTAACATTATAGATGTTATTTAGAGGGAAGATGTGGGCAGGACTACTTTGAGTGAATGGTTTACTTATAATCAACAACATCTTGTGAAGCAAATGACACATTGTATATTGATTTCCCTCAAGAATGGATTTAGAACTCTAGGTTGAAGTAATGGACCAAAAGAAAGTTTGGAAACACTATAGGGTGCATGTACTTTGTACCACCTTCAGTAGGTGAGCCATACTATGTTCACCTACTTCTTACACTATAGGGTGCATGTACTTTGTAACACCTTCAGTAGGTGAGCCATACTATGTTCGCCTACTTCTTACAATATATACAAAGGATCTTTAAGTCTTTAAAGATTTGCGTTCATTCAATGGTTATGTGTATCCTTTAAGGCACCTTACATTTCCAGAGAGATATTGGAAGATGATTCTGAATGGGTTACAATATCATCCATGCAAAACTATATTACTATTTTGTGAGCCTTTCTCTCAAAGAATATTGTGGGAGAGATTTTGAGAAGAAATGATAGAAGATTTTCTATATCAACTATCAAGAAGCATGGTTTGATTTGTCGATATTGAACAATTAGATAAACTCATGTGCTACTATATTTAGAAGAAATTCTTCATGATCAAGGATGAACGTTGGCATATTTTTTTCCCGAATGGTCCAAGGGGATCAGGAAAGACATATTTATATAAATTCTTGCTTGCACAATTACGTGCACAAGTGCATGTTGCTCTGGCCACTACATTGTTAGGTATTGCTTCTCTACTCTTCAGAAATGGACATACTGTACATTCTAGATTCAAGCTACCTTTCAAGCTAAACAATTCTTCAGTTTGTAAAATCCTTGTGCATCGACAACTTGCAAATTTTGAATGTAATCGACCTTTAGGACATATATCCACCTTACTACTTGGTTTTAAAGTTAGAAGCTCCTATTATATTGATTCATAACTTGGATCCAAGATGTGGGCTTTCTAATAGTACATAGATGATATGCAAAGGCCTTTCACTCCAAAGTCTTGGAGGGAAATCATCACTGGTACTAAAGTTGGTAAAACAATATTTCTTCCATAGATTACCTTTATATGCATAGAGATCCAACTACCATTCACCCCATGAGATAGAGACAATTTCTTGTGTGGCTGGCATTTGGTATGTCAGTAAACAAATCACAAGGCCAAACCCTAAATGTCTTAGGGTTATATTCGTTGACTCTAATGTTTGCTCATGGGCAATTGTATGTTGCATTGTTAGTGCAGTCTCCTTATGTTGTGAAGGTGTTAGTTGAGAATAATGCCGATGCAAGGTCCTCATTTGATGATCTTTAAAGTTATACACCTATGACAAGTAACATTGTTTATAAGGAGATCTCGAAGGTTTTGGAGTTTATTATTTAAGTTGTTCATTTTGATTAATTTTGTTATGATTGTTTTTTTATATGTATTTAATCATGGTAAAAGTACTTATTTTTGTTGTTCGTGTTTTGCCAGACATCTATGAGGTTATTTCTTTCCTTGGGAATAGCATGTTAGTTATTCTCTTTTACATAACTTTTATTGATTACAAAATATGAAACATGACATTCTATATTATATAATGTCTTTAGGGAGCTGCCTTTATGGTCTGCTCCTCTTACTCTGCGGGTCACATAGAAGGATTATGATTGATGGCCCATAAGGATGAGTAAGTATAAATGCAATTACTAGGCAAGATAGACATTATATAAATATATGTAGAACCTATGTAAAAATATAAATAATTGTATAGCTCATTTGTTATACTTTGATTTAGGAATTTACCTGATGTTGATACCTTTATTGTGAGAGTTATTGATGAAGGGCTGGTGATGTATGGAATTAGTGTTTCAACTGAAGAGTGGGGCGTTTATTTATTTCGAAGAGAGATGGAGAGATGCTGTTGCATCTTTTGTGAGAGGGATATTCCGTACTCAACAATTAGGTGTTTCTTATATCCACCACCATTAACTTGGGTATTCATTATGAGTTCTATATTAAAGCTGCTCATGTATCATCAACTCAATGTTCTATTGTACGAGGTAATCTTGATTATCTTTTTCTATTATATGTTAGTTATTTTTTAGAAGATTTTTTTCATTATTGTATCATTTGTGTAGGTCCTTTTCATTCATTGTATCGTTTGTGTGTAGGCCCTTTTCATTCATTGACAATAGAGCAAGTGGGGAGAGACGGATCACTACCTAGTGTATTTTGAGATAGTGGAATGTTTTTTCTTTCCTAGTTTGCTGATTAGAGTATAGACATTAGGAAAATTATGACATTGTTGGTGACTTACATATATATATATATATATATTGCTAACTTACATTATTTCGTGTGATGAAGTTTGAGATTCCCTAACACTGGTCCTTTTTTGCATCTTTGTATGCTACATTATTATGATGGCATTCTAAGAGACATGGATGTATTTTTTTTTTTGAGATTCTATGAGACATGGATGCAATTTTGGGATATGTATACATGATAATTTCCACTCACTTGAAATTGTTTGTTGTGTTTGTTTAAAACATGGCCTAAAGTGTCTATTTATAGACTGTATGATTGATATAGTAGAGTTCCGAATGCGCCAGGTTTGGATGTCAATCCTTCTAAAGGAGGATTGAACAAGACACGTTTTTCCTCCTATTCTTGGAGGTGATGTTGAAGCGAACCAGTTCTTTTCTAGAAACTTGGCCACAGCAACGTGTAGGTCCAATACTAGTATGCATACTATAATGTATCTTCCATGTAGCTGCCTAAGCATTCTAGTTTAGAGACTAACCTAGGTTATTTTGCATGCTTTTACAGTACGAGTGCAGCAAAGTTTTATAGTCGGTGAAAAATCGGATAAGGTCCTTGGAGCTTATTTATTTTGGGTTCTCAGCTCATCGGATTCCGCCATAAGCAGCTGTAGCGACCTGCACAGGATCGGAAACCCTAATTTGATACTCTGCGTGTCTCCATTTCCATCGTTTAGTCATGCTTCCCTGCCCTTCTCTCAAGCCAGGGGTCCCCCTTCTCCCCCCTTCGTCTGGCCTGGTTCCTCTTGCTCCTATTCGACTGCGTTTCCCCATTTCGACACGCAGAGTCTCCCCTTTGGTGTTTTGCTCTGCAGCAGACAGCGACGCCTCTCTGAACAGTACAAACGCTAGGAGCAGCAGTATCTTCGGCGGAGAGAAGCAGCTTTCGGGGCTACACCAGGTCTTACAGGGTTTGCCTGCGTCGGCCCGCTATGCTACCTGTGTCACCATAGTTGCAGGTGCCCTCGCTGCAGGTTATGCCCTCGGAACAAGCACAAAGGGTACCCGGACTGCTGCCGTTGGAGGTGCCTTGGCCCTTGGGGCTGCCGGGTGCGCCACAGCTTATATCCTCAACGCATCCGCTCCCACCATTGCTGCTGTACAGCTCCACAATGCTGTGGTTAATCTTGACGATCCGACGTCCCTAAAACGTGAGGAGGTTGATGCCATTGTGAAAAAGTACGTTCGCTTACATATGCATGCATCCATTGTGCATATTGCTTCCATCCTGCACATTATGTATTCCAATCATGAATACACGATATGGATTTGACGTGGTTGGGCACATCAATCCATCGCACCTAGTAGGGAATGCACAAATTGCCTCCATTGTGCACGTACATAAATCCTACCTCCTAGGAATTTCCGTTACCTTGAACATACACCCGTCACACATCATGAATTTCGAATTGTGCACTGCCCAGATGACACCTTTTCTATGAACCCATATCCTTGATCATATAGCCATATATACCACTGTATCTAGACCCACCGTGCCATTGCTAAAGTAGGGTTTGGATTGAACACCGTCCCATACTACAGAAATCACACCCTTGCCATGAAAAAGCACTTTGAACGCATATTGCTCGTTATGAACTTAGTAATGTCCTCATTATGCCTTTGATAAATTCATCATGTCCTCATTATGCGTTTGATGAATCATAGGGTTCACGGTCTTTGATCATACAAGGTTATTTACATTATGGATGATGCCTTTTCTATGAAAAAGCATGCTTGATCTCACAGCCACACAGCCATTGCACATTTATGCAGCCAGAATTGCTTATGAATTTAGATCACTCTGGACTCTAGAACGGTCCCAATTGTGATTCTGGTGAATCTCGGCTGAGGATTCTGTTTAGACTCATTCATTGTGGAGAAGTTTTGCTTGAATACACTCAGCCATACTCCATTTTACATAGTGAGGAATCGACCCCATTGATTGGGTTTAGGAGTTTTTTGTACCCTCCTTTGCTATTTCATAGTATGCTTGATTGTACAATCCATTGCGCATTATTCTAGAATTGCTCCCACTGTTTTCAGTTTAGGTTCTTATGTTGTGCAGGATTTTGGACAGATAAATCCTTTTTTTCTCACTTAGGCTTTTTCCCTGGTGCAGGTTTGGTGTGAGCAAACAGGACGAGCCACTCAATGCGGAGCTCAGAGATTTGTACGACAGGTTAGTAATATTTGCCTTTTTCATTATAAGAAACAACGAATTGAGACATATGACGAGCCAATTTTAAACTAACCCGGAAGAAAATATCGGGATTCGGTTCAGCACACCCTCTTGCACAATCAACACCATCTCATAGAAATGCAGGTTCTTAATGCTTAATGGCCCTTGATCATCAGGGTTACTGTATAGTATTTAAATGACTAACAGCAGCAATACAATTCCACTGCACACATGGGATTATGATGTGTGGGGGCTTTACATACCGTTAGGGGCTGAGGGAACTTGTAAGACTATTAGTGCAATGAAAGTTTAAATAGAGAAGGATGCTTATAGTAAAACACCCGGTCAAGCTGTAAGCCAAGTGGGGTGTGCCGTGACAGACTCAACCATGTGTCCAAGAGATAGAGATATAGAGAGAGAGGGGGGGGAGAGTAGGGAATAGGGATCTTGCACAATACACCACATTGAGTGGGGAACAAGCCCCGCTCCCTTTCAGGAGTTTATTAAGGAAACAATCCACGGGCACGCTGGCCAGGATCAATACAATCAATGAATACAAAACAAATAGATATGCCAATGTAGGATATCCAAGTCGATGTCGATGTCGAGGCACTAGATCTCTGATGCCGAGCACACCACGGGGATGTTTCTCTCTCCGGGCTAGTACCAAATCCAAGTCCAAGTCCAGATGTTAGTCCAAATCCCATGTTCATGTCCAAGCTCTATGCCTAAGTTCTCCATGTCAAGGTTGCTGCCGTACGTACGTACGGATCCGTATAGCACGGTACAGTCGTACGGTACGGTACCGTATTGTACGGATCCGTACGCAGTCATTTAAAAAAATAAAAAATATGTGGCGTGTGTGGCGAGGCCCAAATTCAAGCGATTGTAGATAAGCGACCATGTTGCACTTTATTTTGGGCATTTTGTGTGTACTTGCAAAATCAAGTGTCCTGTGTGTGTGTACCTACAAAGTTTTGCAGAGCAAATTTCAAGTGTGCGCACTTCTCTGGAGACCTCCCACGAGTCCTTTCCTCGCTCTCTCTCCCGCCCAGACTTCATCATGCCGCGCAAGACTAACCCGAACTGGGCAAT
This sequence comes from Cibotium barometz, assembly GCF_041138505.1. Taxonomy (NCBI): domain Eukaryota; kingdom Viridiplantae; phylum Streptophyta; class Polypodiopsida; order Cyatheales; family Cibotiaceae; genus Cibotium; species Cibotium barometz. The sequence continues at coordinate 9,191,339 of NC_141056.1, read as the reverse complement.
CCACACCAATGTCCTGAGGGTTGTTAACACCCCTTCTCAGCAAGGGTCAGGTACTCGGCTATGGGCGTGCAAGTATTGCGGTGAGCAGTACACTAGCACCATAACTCGCGTCATCAAGCACATGACAGGTATCGGGTGCACCAATCAATGTGGTTCATGTGATAAAATACCACAAGCTTTGAGGGACCAATTGATTGCGGAGAATTTTCCTGCAATGGGTGGTGCAAGCAGTGTTAGAGGTGGTGAAAGTACGCAAGATGCTCTCCATGATGCTTTTATTGGAGATGTTACAGGTTCAGGTACACTAGATGAGGGTGAAAGCCTTTTGGCTTCAGCCTAATCCACCACAGGCAGGAAGAGGGCATGTATTGCCGATGATGAGGACCTCCTGCCACAAGATGCGAGAGGTACATGGGAGGCATCAAAGCAATCCACTCTGCCTTCTTGTATCTCATCACAAGCTTGGGTAAAGGAGCGGCAAAGGGTGGCAGAAATGGAGATTCGTCGTACTCTTATTGAGTGTAATATATCCTTCAATGTGTTAAGGACAGACCAATGGAAAAGAATGGTGAAAGCAATTGCGCAGGAAGGGCCTACTGAGACGTGGACAGGTCTTGAGTATACGAAGATGCGTACATCCATGTTGGATGAGCAGAAGGCCTTGATAGACAAGGCGCTCACTCCTGTGAAAGCAGGTTGGCAGGAGTTCGGATGCACTATTATTTCAGATGGGTGGGCAGACATTCGCAAGAGGCACATAATCAATATCCTTGTGTCATCTTGCTTGGGCACCTATTTCTTGCGTGCCGTGGATGCAGGGAGAGCAGGAGACAGGATCACAGGGGAGTTCATTTATGGCCACATTCGTCAGGCTATCCTTGAGGTTGGGGAGGACAATGTTGTACAGATGGTGACCGACAACGCCTCTAATGCAAGGCAATGGGTCAAATGGTCGAGGCAGAGTTTCCACATATAGTGTGGACTCCATGTGCTGTCCATTGTCTTGATTTACTTATGGAAGACATTTGGAAGCTTGATTGGGTGCAGCCCATTGTTGCAGATGCTGTAAAGATCACCACCTTCTTCCGCAAGAAGCATCAGGCTCTTGCCATCTTTCGGAGCCATAGCCCTTTGGATATGGTGAGACCCTCCAAGACCAGGTTTGCCTACATATTCTTGGTCTTGGATAGGCTCTACAAGATAAGAGATTCACTATCATCAACAGTTGTGGATCCAAGGTGGCGACAGATGCATCATTCAGAGGATGAGCGTACAAAATACTTGCAGAGGCGGATCCTGGATGATGATTTTTGGCAGCAAGTTCATAGCCTTTCAGTTGCACTTAAGCCCGTGTATGTCCTTCTCTGACTTACAGACATGGAGGGCTCAACTTTGGGGCTGGTCTTTCATTTGTTTATGCAAATGAAAGACCATGTTGCTCAGTGCTCCATGATGACTGCTCAACGGTAAGCAATAGTTCTAATTTCTTCCTCTTTCTTTGATTTTTATGACTTCTCGATTCTCGATTCTCATGACATGTCAGGACTGACATGTGTAACCTAAGACATGTATTTTCAATCTCTCATTTTCAGCCGAGGTGAGATCTTGGACATTGTAGACAAACGGTGGACATTCATGAGCCGTCCCATCCATGCGATGGCTGCCATGCTCCATCCTCTCTACAGGTCGCCAGAGCTATGGAATAATACTGCTTTGAGCATGAAGCAATGAGAGTATGTTGGAAGGATGTTCTCAAAGGAGGAGCAACTTACAGATCGATAGAGAGTTCACCACGTACATGAATGGTATTGGTGCTTCATTTGCGAGACCTGTGTCATTGAGGAAGGAAGCCTTGAAATTCCCTTTGACATGGTGGCACTCTTATGGAAGGGTTGGTCTTCCAAACCTTTCACGCTTTGCTCTTCGTGTTCTCTCTCAGGTAACTTGAAACCGGGTTATGGACACATAACGCAGTAATTCTGTCAATTAAATACCTGGACTTTATGACACACACACAAAGAGAATCCTCGCTCCCTCAGATTGGCCCCGAAGTCCGGCATCCCTTTCGGTATTTATTTATCAATTAATTCAAGGGAAATTACAAGGGTATGGTATATGTAGTTACAAGAGCAATTCACAGCCAAGAAACCCCTGTTCTAAGGAAATTTCGGCAGCATTTCGGTACATAAACCTTCCCTGAACAAAATCCCAAGTCCCTGGTCCTCTTCCTTGGCCTTCTACCACTCAAATAAGCCCAAAACAGTCAATTACAGCGGACTGTAATTTTTTGCACAGCACTGGTTTGGGTCCTGTTCCAGCTCCTGTTCACTTTTTGTACCATCCTCTAACCTTTGGGCACAGTTGCCCTAAATCCTGGCGTCAAGTCCCTTGCAAAACAGTCCAAAAACAGCCCCTAAACAGGGCTGAATCGGACACCTGCTTGAAGAGGTTATGACCCTCTTCTGTTCCTGCTTGGGTGTAGCAGTTAGCTACACCTGTCCCTGTTCAATTGAGGCTCTTGCCTCGGCAACCAAGCATCTGACCACATAGGCTGTACATGTCAAATGAAATAGCCTTTCTGCAGGCATAACCATATCATAAAAGAGGGATAAAGAGAGTGATTATGCAAGACAAAGCACCACTCTACATAAAACAGGGGAAAAGCTTGCATTCCTTGGCCAACCTGTGATCCACCATCCCTGAAAAATGAGAGCACAACTCCCTTTTTGTGGAAATTGGGCGCCAGCTTCTCTGTAGAAGGAAATTTTGTCAAAATTTGACACTTGGCGCTCATGCCTTGTTTTTTCGCATCGAACCTTCTCAGCTAAAAATATCTCGGCTCGTTCACAATTTGACATCACTTCTTCAGCACTTATTATTCCTCTCATCAATCTTGACGTAATGATGCGAACAGATTCCAGATCGGGACAACTGGCCAAAAATAGCAGTTTTCCCTAAAATTTAGGAGATATGCCGAAAGCATTCCTTCAGGTCATCTGACCAACATTCTCTTTCGTGACCACATCAGAAAACGTAATGTGGTCATGATACAGTGACTTTTCATTTCATGGACATTCACAAATGTGTATCTACATTTATGGCCAGGCACATTGTCCTGCACCATTCTCAGTGGCCAAGTACACTGTCCTGGTCCACTGTTCGTCAAGTCTTCAGTGTCCAATCTTCTGGGATTTCAGGGTCCCAAGGCTCAAGTACACTGTCCTGGTTCACTGTTCGTCAAGTCTTCAGTGCCCAATCTTCTGGGATTTCAGGGTCCCAAGGCTCAAGTAAACCATCAGTCGCACGAAGTCCCAATGGTCCACCTTCTTTGGTCATGCAATGTCGAAGCTTGATCCAAGAGATATCTGAGGGTAGAAATCAACAGCAACTAAAGAACAAAAAGAAAAAGAAAATATATGTATTTACGTAGGTAAATACAAGGAAAGCAGCTTGGTGACATAAGTTGTAATTAATCTCTAAAGTAAAGTCTTCGGAAGTGAAGCCTGATGTTTTAGCATTAAAAGATTTACAAATTTGCTCGCATTGTACTCATTTTTGCACAGGATTGCTCAGCTGGAGCATGTGAGCAGAACTGGAGCTCATACTCTCTTATACACACCAAGATTCGGAATCGCGTTAGTACTTCTCAATTAGAGAAGTTGGTGTACTGCAGAGCTAACATGAGGCTCGTGCGAAGCTACCATGCTTTGGGGTCACCGAAGCAGGTATAAATTGAACTCAAGAAGAACTTAGAAGTAGAAAATTATTTCTAGTTCAATGAATATCCAATATGTAATTTGTGGCATGTTTAAACAGAATCAAACATCATCTCTTCCATCAGTAAACCATTGTTGACAGTGGCAACACGATCTATCAGGAATAGGCAGCCCTTCAAAATCATGTAGTCGCTTTCCATACTATTGCATGTGCAATAGCACTTGATTCTTTGCTATAGAATGACAAACACCAACATCAGCACACCCTCTCTACTACAATAAATGAAAAAAAACATTTGAAAGTTTGGTAAATAATTTTTTCCAAAGCTATCCAAGGTATATAGACTCACAAAAAACTAGTAATAGTGACAAACAATTGATGTAATTGGAATCCTGTTTTCTGAAATGCAGCTTCTTGAAGACATATACCACTCCTTATCACTCTCCAACATTCCTCTGACTTCACATGTTACCTTAAAACTCAAATTGGTAGATGAACCCAGCCCGGAGCTTGTGGATCGGCAGATTAGAGATGAGCAAGATGAGATTTTGAGAGCTTTACATAGAGAGCTTCAGAGTGTGGATCGTTGTGTGACCCGCTCACGTGCACGATCTCTCAGCATTCCTCTACGCCAGGTAGCTCCAGATCCAGGCTCTGCGAGACACGAGAGCATTCGCAGGGGAAAGCTTCCAGTTCCTCGCACCCAGTCAAGGCGTGCAAATGAGGCTGTCCAACTCATTCACACTCAGATTCCCGAGGCACATGACGAGGATGCACTGGAGCTTGTTGTTGCTGAGCCAGAGTTCGATGAAGAGGGCAATGGTATCAATGATGGAGGCATGCTCTCTTCAGAAGACTCATCATCATCATCTTCATCTGATGATGAGATTTGAGACTCTTGCGTCTAGAGTCTAGACAACTGTAGTGTTTCATTGTTTTGCTTTTTGCACTTGTGGACCAGGACATGTGCTGTAGACATGATATTTGTACTCTCTTTTATCATCTATGACTTTCATGGTTCTTGCTTATATCACTATGACATGAGGTATCGTGTGGGCTTGGTAACTGATTTAAACTTTAAGTAATGAGGTTCACTCTTTATTTTAAGTATTTTGGTTGCTATGTCTACAAAATATTCAGGTTTCTAGGACTGTTTACAAATGGTACGTACTGTTTACGTACCTTAAAATTTGTTCCGTACAGAAGTACGTCCCGTACGTACTGATAGCGTGCCGTACACTACGTACCTTTCCACCTTGCTCCATGTTCATGTCCAAGTTTTATGTTCCATGTCCAAGCTCTATGTCCAAGTTCATATCGAAGTCCAAGTTCAAATCCAAGTTCCCATGAGTAATCTCCACAACTCCTCCAACCTTGTCGATGAAGAAAATCATGGAAAAGCTTTTTCTGGCAAGAAAATTGATATAAACTTGTTTTAATGGTTTTTGGCGATAAAAACCTAAAAAAAGAAGTTGTTGGAATAGTTTTAGGGTTTCTGAAATTTTTAGGGTTTTTGAATTTTCTACCCGTACAGCTCCGTACACGCGTCCGTATCGCCCATGCATATGCCCATACAAGTCTAGGGCTGACCATACATCTGAAAAGCAAGTTGGAGAAGGTGTTGATGGACCCTGTACCCATGTCTTCTTCCACCTGTCTGGTGTTTGGGAATGGATTTCATCATGTGAAATAGAGCTAGGAGGGCCAAATAGTTACATTCGCTCCCTCTTACATCGCAGTTATCCTCAACTACGGACCGCAAGTGTTCCAAGCACATCCATATGTTCCATGTATATCTGTGTGTTCCAAGTACATGAAGTACTTTCATATGTTTGAAGATACTAGCCCCATCTGGTGAGCTTGTGCATCTGGTCTTTCCCCATATCTGTGGTGTCATTTGCTTATCTAGCAACATCTCAACGCCTTTTCTTTGACCGATGTTCTTGTTCTTGATAGTACATCTTCATGGCTTGTCACATGAGTTAGGTAAAATAAATGCATACTCACCTTTTGCAAAAACTAGACACAAGCTAGTCAACAAACAAGTATGCATCATTCGCGTCTACTGGGTACTTCAGGTACTTGCTAGGTAATTTGGAGCCCAGGAGACTATCACATGTCATAAATCCAAGCATTGTCTATAAAAAACAGCACACAGTCAAAGAAATTCAAACATACATCAGTATGCAATGCACAAGTAATGATCCTCTTGTTCATGGATTGTCTTGTCTAGTTTCATCGAAACCGTGCTGAGCCATTTGGCCACTAGGACCACTCAGACTATCCTCTAGGCCATGTGGTCATTAGGACTGCCCGAGAATTCATCAAGTCATCTGGGCGATCTGGTCGCATTGGCCGCCCGACTATGAAATCCAATACAGTCATCTGGGCTGTTTGGTCACAATGACTGCCTGACTGCGAAATCCAATACAGTCATCTGGGCCATCTGGTCTGGTCGCAATGACCGCCCGACTGGGAAATCCAATACAGTCATCTGTCATCTGGGCTATCTGGTCGCAATGACCGCCCGACTGCAAAATCCAATAGTCATTTGGGCCATCTGATCGCAATGACCGCCCAACTGTGAAATCCAATACAATCATCTAGGCCATCTGGTTGCAATGACCGCTCGACTGTGAAGTCCAAGATATCTGGCATCGTTGCCGTCCAATGGGTCATCTGGCATCGTTGCCTCCCATATACAAATCTGGCTCCTTGGGCTATCAGGCATCGTTGCCACCCAAACTAGATCATGCCCAAATAACCATTATAAGCAGAATAATGATCAATTCCAATCAAATATATATACAGTGAAGAGGGCTAGAGGTATGATCCCTCCCTCTTGAATCTATCTTGATCGCAAGACGTCCATATTTGTACTTTAAATACGTCTCGACCAACCACTTCCTAAATGCTCATAAGCTCGAAGTATATTTGGATATAGTCTTAGAAGTACTTCTCCGGCATCCATTTCACCTCCAACAACGAATAACTCTTGAATTCCAAGAGGAACTTTTTGACCACTGTCTTTCCTCTTTTCTCACAGAATGAAACACAATCTGTTCTGGCTCTTCTATCCTTAGTGGATCCTTGAAAACAAGTTCCTCAAGGGATAACCTGTACATGGTTTCAATAAACTGTCACGGAAAACATTATATATCTTCCTCAAGGGATAACCTGTACATGGTTCCTCAAGGGATAACCTGTACATGGTTTCAATAAACTATCACGGAAAACATTATATATCTTCCAATAATCTGAAAGGTCCAAGTGATGACATACATGGTTGATCTTCTTGGTATCCTGAAAGGTCTATGTACCATCATTCCCTGACTTTGGCAATCCAAAGATAAAACCCATAGCGATATTCTCCCATAAATCATTCAATGGGTGCAATAATCCTGTTGGTGTTTGTCGATCAAACTTGACCTTCTGACAAAACAAACATTCTCGAATCATAAAGTTCAATGTCTTTCCTGATAGTAGACCAATAGAAATAGCTCTCCAAAGCTTGGAGTGTAGTCAAAGTGTCTATGCCCCATGTATGGAGGAGCATGACACTCTTCCATTACTTTGGCCTCAATTCCTTGTGTTACAACTTACACATGACCTGGGCTTGTATCATAAGAAAGCGCTTCTTGATGACATAAAAAGTCACCAAATCTATATTCTACAATCTGTTTCAAAACATCTTCGAAATCCTCTTTGGTAGCATAAGGATCCTTTATCAAAGTGAAATCCATATGGTAACCCGTAGAAACCTCATGGCGCAAGGCTCTCCAAGATAATGCATCTACTACCTTGTTGTCTTTGATGTTCATAGGTCACAGCATGGCCCTTTTGGTTCAACAAGACTGCTCCAATGCAAGCTCATCACGTTCAACCACAAAAAAGGTATAGAATATCCAACGTTGGTTCTTTGCTAGCATAAAGTCTCAATGCTTCAAAACGATTCTGTTTCAACTTTGGTCCACAAAGATCCTATGGCTTTATTTGTCAAAACATGCAATGGGTTAAGCACCAATGCAAACCATTTGTCGAACTTCCTGGCATAATGTCAATCTGATGATCTTCCAATCTCTCTGGCTTCTTTGCCTTCCTTTCCCTTAGCTGTCCTGAGGAATCTGCATCTGAAAGAGTAGGCCTAGGAGTAGCTTCCTTGTCTCCTCATGATTAATAAAGCGGGTAGCTCTAAATCCTTATGCAATGGTGACTTCTTTTGTAACTCGCAGCGGGTGCCCGGGGGACTAGGGCCTTTGACACACTCGTTGATACCATCAATGCATATTAAAACATTTAAACATGGCCACAACCTTAACATATATCCATCATCACTTTGCATAAAACATAAAGCTAGACAAAACATCCACAAATGCTGAAAATGGAGCTTGCACGTGTGACACCGCATAGAGGGCGCAATGGCCCGCCCCCCCCCCCCCCCCCCCCCCCCCCCCCCTTGGAGTATTTTATTACCCAAGGAGAATAATATCATGTACAAGCTTTGAGGGCCTTACTCTCCCCACCACGGGAGATGCCAGATTATCCATATACAAATGCCATAACACAGCCCAACAAGAGGCTACCAAGCCGTAACATAGGCTATAGAAATGCCAAGCCAACAACATAATCCATATACCTCCGTGTGGGTACTGATTCTTCCCCAAAAACCACGGGTCTTCATGCAATAGAGCTGGTATAGCAAGTACAACTCTCCATTCAGCCGGTATAGCAGGTACAATGGTTGGTACAGTCGGTACAGTGGTTGGTACAATTGGTACGGTGGCTGGTACAGCAAGTACAAGTACAAATGTTGGTACAACATATACAGTGACTAGTACAGCAAGTACAGTGGCTGGTACAACAAGTACAGAAGCTGGTACAGTTGATACAATGGATGGTACAGCAAGTACAACAAGTACAAGGACTGATATATCTAGTACAATGGTTGGTACAGCAGGTACAAAGGTTGGTACAACAAAGTACAATGGCTAGAAATCATAATAAATGATTAAATACCCTTGCCTTCAGTATTTCTTCGCGATGGAAGCCTCCAAAACAGTCCCCAACAGCCGGTATTCTTCATGGGCAGCCTTCAAGAGAGAGAGAGAAAGAGAGTAGCCATCATTAGGGAAGCCTTCAACGGTGGTAGAGGCTAGTGTGCAGCAAGAGAGCCTCCATTAATGAAGAGAGAGGGCTCCAATTTATAGATTTGGGCCTCCCATGAGCTAAAATGGCAAGAGAAGGCTACAATGACAAGTGGAGAGCCACACAATAGCTAGACTGACAAGTGTGAGGCCACTTGTCGCACTTTGATCCACTTTCTGACAAGTGTGAGGCCACTTGTCTCACTTTGATCCACTTTCTTGCCACATGTCCCAATCTAAGAGATGGGTTCTCCCATAATCTTTACCTCTAAAAATATCCCAACTAGTAGACATTCTGTCATAGGCACTTTGCCAACTCTTGGTATCTGCTCAGTTCCAGGTGTAGTGATCGAACAGAATTTTCATCGGAGTCGGACCAAAAATAGCAACTCTCCTAAATTTTAGGAGTGTGGTCCTTTGTATTCTAGGATAATTCCCCATTCCCAAAGCTTGTACTTTCCAAATATTCAGACATCCTGGAGTCCACCAGACCCCTTTCATACTGGAAAATGTCCAGATTGGTGACATCGTTCCTAGCTTCTTAAAAGTTGTCCATAACTTTAAGCTTCAAGCCATACATTCAAGATATAATCATGTCCCATCAAGTGGGCGAAACGAGACAGTCGCAAAAATCCAATATAACTGAAGAACCCATGTCCCAAAGAAATGGACGAGAATTCCATGGAAGTTATGCTAGACACAGGCACAAGAGCCAATTGTGTCTCAATCACCAATATCAATGAGATAATCATATACCAATGAAAATCACCAACCAGGTGCTAAGACACTTAAATAAGTGCCATGCACAAGAAACTAGTGCCTCGCACAGAAACATGTGCTATGCACACAAACTCGTGCCATTCAAGAGCACAAACCATGATGACAGAAAAGCTGGTTCTCCATAGTTCTGGCAATCCTTTCTCCCAATCCCAACAGTTCCCATGTTCTCCCATACAATCCCAACTCTGATCAACAAGCATGGTGTGGAAACAATGAAACACTCACTCCACAATCGCAACACGAATCCACGTGTATGGTGGAGTGTTCATTGAATTGCCCTCTCACAATCCCAACATGAATCCACATGCATGGTGAGATGAACAATGAACCTATTGGCCTCTGTATGGGGAGATGGTGATTCTAATATGGCTTTTAAAAAAATAAATAAACCATGTCCCAAATAAATGGGCGAGACAAAACAGTCCCATAAGTCCAGATATCATAATCATGTCCCAAGTAAATGGGCGAGACAAAATAAGTCTCTTGCCAACAAGACATCGGTCCACATGACCCTTGGCATAGACATAAGTCCTGTGCCAACCAGGCGTCATGTCCACTTTACCACTTGCACTCCGTGTTGGTACTCTGACCACACACCTTGGATGAGAGGTGGGCTCAAGTAACAAGATAAAACAATCACTCGCAGGCATAGATAACTTGGTGTTCCATAAGCTTTTCTGCTACACATAGTTTATAGGCAGTTCGGCCACCAACTCACACTACCCTCTGAAGTGCCATGTTCCCTTCCATCTGCTCTGTATTGTTCCACCCAGATATGGTAGAAACAATCTTCAAGAGAGCACGTAGGACAAGAGAACACTACACACGGCATGTTGTGCTCGACACTACCCTCTGAAGTGCCCATGTTCCCTTCCATCTGCTCTCTATTGTTCCACCCACATGGTAGAAACAATCTTCAAGAGAGCACGTAGGACAAGAGAACACTACACAGGGTATGTGAACCCTGAGTTTCATAAGTCCAATGCATCCCAAATAAAGGGAGCCAAAAATAATAATCCATAAATCTGAGGATAGATCCAAATCCCTAGAAAAGAAGTCCAGGAATCCATAGACCTGTATACCATAATCCTTGTATACCATAACTCTTACCACATGGCACATACTCCGTGCTAACCACACACCTTGGAGTAGAGGTGGACTTTTTCCATAAAAGCATCATATCCATGAGATATCCAAAGATTTCTTCTCTATAAACTCGAACAGATTCGTCCATAGAAATTGCTTGTGAAGCCCAATATCTATATAAATCTCGTCCAAGAAAGAAATCTCCATAGATATAATCCATCCCAATGAAGGAGCCATAAACAATGTTTCCCTGAAACCATCTCAAGGCAAACAACACCTTTCTCCTTGCATGGCTATACAAGGGTTAGTGAAATTCAAAAATACTTCATAGTAAATAGCCAAAGCACCAACTTTGCAAACTCAAAAGTATACTCAGCTTTTCTTTGCCAGGTTGGTCATGAAGCCAAAAGAAATATCTCCTCACCATATCCTTAAGATATCCCGAGATATATCTCCATATAGCTTGCTTGTAAGGTTGATAATATAATCCACAATATCCATATGGAAAGAGTGCTAAACGTGTGCACATGAAGCCAACTTCACACTTCCAAGATAAAATTTTGTGAATTCATAAATCCTTAGATCAACAAGCTGTCTACTGCTCATGCTCATGCTCTTGCTTCATAGGCTATGAAGTGGCTGGCCATGCTTAATAGCAATGATGGTAAGTGTGGTCCCCACTTGAGATCTTTTCTCTTCCTTATTGATAGAAGGAAGCCTCCGCTTCCAAGGAAGGCTATGCTCTGATACTTGTTCGAAGCTCAGCGTGGAGGGAAGATTCATTCACTAGTTGGCCTAGGCCTTGCCACTAGGAAGATTGATCTTCATGCTATCTAGCTCGAGCTCGAAGGAAATTTTGTTGTAATTCCTTCGCTTAAACCTCCTACTGACTCTGCTAAGCCTAGTTCTAAGAGGTGCAGAGTTTAGGATTTTTGTACTTGCTTCTATGTCATGATGTAACAGTTTCTATATTAATAAAAATATATTTTTGAAGTTTTGTTGTATTTGTCGATCAATAAATAATATTTAATCATTAATTTGAAATTAAAATCAACAAATAATATTTAATCATTAATTTGAAATTGAAATCACAATACAAGTAGACACTTGGCAAGGATTTTAAAAAAAATTTCATTAAGTAAAGCATTTACATCATGATCACATGAGATTACATTGTGAAATATACATGAGATTATGTGTGTGTGTGTGTGTGGAGTGCATGTGTGAGAGCATATCTTGATACAGAGTTCTACACCCACTATTGGGCACTGATGACTTTAGTAGGGATGCCGTAGTATCTAGTCCATACGATGCATAATGGAGTTGATAGTTATATAGTCTTATGGATTGACTACCATGAGTATATAACATGCACGTTCCCAAAAGGTGAATTTGGGCACGTGCCTGGATTCATCTAGGTATATATATAGAGAGAGAGGGGGGGGAGAGGAGGGAATAGGGATCTTGCACAATACACCACATTGAGCGGGGAACATGTCCTGCCCCCTTATTTAGGAACAATCTACAAGCACGCTGGCCAGGATCAATACAATTAATGAATACAAAACAAACAGATATGCCAATGTAGGATATCCAAGTGATGTCGATGTCGATATTGAGGCATGAGATCTCTGATGCCGAGCACACCATGGGGATGACCCACAAGTATCTCTCACCGTGCTAGTACCAAATCCAAGTCCAGATCCAAGTTCAGATCCAAGTCGAGATCCTAGTCTAAATTCCATGTTCATGTCCAAGTTCCATGCCCAAGCTCTATGTCCAATCTAAAATTTCTGCCTGTACAGCTCCGTACTCGCGTCCGTATCGTCCATGCATATGCCCATCAAGTCTAGGGTTGACCGTACATCTGAAAAGCAAGTTGCAGAAGGTGTTGATGGCGAAGAAGAAGCTCTCCACGATCTTCTTTAATTTTCAATTATCTTGTTCATGGTACTACAAGAGAAGTCCAATTCTTTTTATACTTGTAAGAGACCCTTCCTTTTTGCCAAAAGGCCTTCATGCTTTTGCTTTGTCTTTTTATGCTTTGCTTTTGTCTTTTTGCCTTTGCTTTTGCTCTTTTTACTTTTATTAATAAAATATTACTCAACTTTTGGTGCTTTGCTTTTCTGGCTTTAAGACCTTGCTTTTTGGCCTTAGAGTTGCTTTTTGAGAAAGCGCCTTTTAGCTTTTTGGTCCGGCTCAATCTCCTCTTTCCAATGGTGTCCTTGGCTCGTTGTCAACCTTGTTTGACTTTTTGCTTTTTCTTGCTTTTTGACCAAGAATGGTGCTTTTTCTTAATCAAACCTTATGGACCTTGTCTCCATGTCTTCTTCCACTTGTCTGGTGTTCGGGCATGGATTTCATCATGTGAAACAGAGCTAGGAGGACCAAATAGTTACACAAGCACAAGTATCCTACGTTAAACTTTTATCATAGCAAACAATGTGTACAATTGAATGTCACTTTTGATCTCAGTCCAAGTTGCAGTAGACTCTCTTTTCCAGATGCAAATGCTGGCTGTAGATCTAGCTCTTCCATTCGCCTGAATGATGCTTGTTGAAGAGATAAGGCTTAGAATACTTGATTGAGCGGGCTGGGTCATCTGTTTGTAGTGTAATGTTTGTGACTAATTCTTCTAAACTACACTTTTAGATCCTTCCATTAGTTACCAAAAATATAGTCGAAACGGCTAAGTACATGACCTTGTCTCAATCAATAGGGGACAAAAAGGTGCTCTTTCTTGTTGGCCGCTCTTGTAGGAAGGCAATCTCATACAATGGGGGGAGGGAGGAACAACCAAATAGGTGGCCTATAAAGTCAAGTAACTGTGCTATCTCTGACCATGAGGAAAGGACCGCTGTTCCAAATCTGTAGAAAAGCCTCTCGATGCTTCTCATTGTAACGCAGGGCAAGCACAAAGGGCAAGCACAAAGGGCAAGCACAAAGTGCTTGAGTCTTCTCAATAGATGAGAAATGCGTTATCCAAATGAAGAGGGAGTGCTCCAATTTATAGATTTGAGGCTTCAATGCACTAGAATGGAAAGAGTGAGCTCCAAATGGCAAGTGGCTACTTTAATTGACAAGTGTTAAGCTAAAGTGACAAGTGTAAGGTGAAATGACAAGTGTAGGGATGCTTGTCTCATTCTAGATGCCACATGTCTTAATTTAAGAGGTGGTTCTTTCATGCTAAAAATATCCCAACTCATAAAAAAATTGACAAAGGTGCTTTAGTAACTCTTGATCCTTGCGAAAATCTGGAGGTTTTGACGTGAACAAAATTTCCATCAGAGTTTGCCAAAAATAGCAACTCTTCTAGATTCTAGGAGTTGCATGCTGTAGGTCCAGGAAGGCTTCGTTGTGAAGATTCACTTGTGTATGGTTTGTTCAAATGATTTGAGCATCTGGTTTCACCTTCGAAACCACTCATCACTCATCTGGGCTTTTTGGTCAATTTGACCACTTGAGTGCTAAACCAGTCATCTAGGCATCTGGTTTGTGAGACCGAAAACTTTGGGCGTTCTGGCCAATGGCCACCTGTAAATAGAAATGAGCATTCTAGCTTAATTAGCTACTCAAAAGATATACAAATCACAATTCATGCTCCATAAGCTATTTGATAATTTCCAACTCACATATGGGATATATTTGAGCAAGACAATGATCAATTTGAAGAACAAAGTAGGAGGCTGGTTACATCCATTAGAATCTGTCTTGGCCTCAAGACAATGAATGAAGTACTTCTGGCCCGACAGCTTCTTCGTAAGTTGAGTATTTCAAGATAATCCTTAAAATACTCCTATGGCATCCATTTAGTGTCCATATGATAATTTTGTGGTGATGTTTCTTCTTTTCTTCCTAATCATGTGAAACATAATCTTGAAGGGATTGGGTGTTAGGGTTAGGGTTTACTGAAGGTACAAAACAGGCGTGGAAACCAAGAGAAGAGAGAACACGACTTCAGTATGCTTCAATGATCAAAAAGTGAAGTACAATAGCCACATGATAGTGACCCTAAAGATAAGTGTTCACATGTCCGGCCATAAATGTGCCGGGTGGACCAAAACACTTATAAACTGCATATAAGTGAAACTGAGCTAAACTGGGGGAAAAAACCTCCACTAACTGAAGTAAAAAGTGTCCCAGTAAACTACTGGTGGATCACTAGCACTCCTCTGGGTGCATACACAGCATAAAACCCAACAAATCTCTGGTTGCAATCTCTCTTCCTATTCATCCACTTCTAGTGGTTCCTCCGTAACAGGCTCCTTTGGAGGTGGTCTTGCATAGGATTTTAAAAGGTTAACATGAAATGCATTATGAATCCTCCAACGATCTGGAAGTTGCAACCTGTAACAAACATCACTAATCTTTTTGTTGGCTTGAAAAGGTCCATAGTTTCTAGCGGCTAATTTAGGAATTTGGTGCTCTTTTCTTTGTATTTACTGAGTCTGGTTTTATCAAACTTTAACTAAATCCAATCTCCTTTCTTGAAAGTAAGAGTTCTTCTATGCTTATCAGTTGCTTTCTTCTGTTTAGCTTGAGACCTTTATATTGCTTTGGTGATTTGAGCAAAAGCTGTATCCATATCTCACACGAACTCTTCAGCGTGGAAAATTTCTTCTTTGGTTCTAAGTACATGTAACAAGAGTGGCTTGTATTGTATTATTGTAAGCATATTTTACCAATGGTAGGTACTTCTCCCATTGTACTTTGGCTTCATAGCAATAGCACTTCAACATATCCAAGATGATGAGATTTGCTATCTCACTATGTCCATCTGTCTTCTGTCTAGGGATGATAAGAAGAAAAAGTTAGCTTCGTACCCATGTTATCAAAGAGAGCCCTCCAGAAAAGACTGGTAGTTCTCGGATCTCTGTCTCCCACAATGGATTGTGACAATCCATGATGCTTCAAGATTTGGTGGATGAATAACTTAGCCATATGCTTTGCCTTGATAGTTTTCTTCACTGGAATAAAATGGCTCGCGTGATGAGCCGGACAATGATGGTTCATATCCCATCATTTCCATTGGTTGATTTTGGCAAATAAAAAATGAAATCCATTTCAATACTCTCCCAAGGTTGGTTGGGAATTGGCAGTGGGGCTGTAGAAGTCAAGCTAGTTTTCGTCGATCAAACTTGATCCTTTAATAGATCAAGCATTTCCTAATATATTGCCGAAGATCTCCTCTCATACTTGGCCAAAAGAAATACATCTCCAAGGCTTGAGTTGTGGCTAAAATACCATGATGAGCCATGTAAGGAGGAGCATGATATTCCTCCATCACTTTAGACTTACAGTCCTTTGTCACACATGTGACATAACTTGTCGTGCATTAAGAGAAATCGATCCTTGATGGCATAAGAAGTCACTATTTCACCATGCTACAATTTGTCCCACAGTAGCTGAAAATCTTCATCAAAAGCATACACATCCCTCATAACAGTGAAATTTGAATGATAGATTATGGAGACAGCATGTATCTGCGGTCTTCTTCATAAAGAGGTGTGCATAATCTTAAAATGAAATTGTGCCAAATAGTTGGCCCATCTAAGATGCTTTTCAGAGATCTTAGGCTAAGATAGAAAATACCTGAGGCTTTGATGGTATGTTTTGATGATAAACTCACCACCAAAGAGGTAATGCTTCCAAATCTTCAAAGCATGGATGACAGCCATTAATTCCTTTTCATAGGTGGGAGCATTCTTTTCCAAATTTTGTAATCTTCTGCTTTCATAAGCAACTACATGTCCTTGGTTTAAGACTATCAATACACTCTCTTGTAGCATCACATTCTACAAATAAATAGCAAAACAATCAATTATTGGCATATATCCTGAGTTATGCCACATATGCTATGGTAGTGCCACATGTGAACATGGGCTAACCAAGGACACTTTTCTCCCTTTAAAGGTTTTCCCACTTGTATATTAGGTGTGAAAGTACATCGCATTTATTATATATTTTGATATTGTGGAGTCAACCCTTGCTCCACACTTTTGTATCCTATCTTCTTTGAGCATCAATCACCATCCCTCTCTCTCTCTTGAGAGTGCTTGCTGCTGTGTACTTCTCTGTGTGTCTGTTTTGTGTGCAACCCTAACCTAATAGTGGTATCAGAGCTGGGTTGAAGTTCCCAGCTTCTGGCGACCTTCCGTCCGTCATCGACTGTGATTTTTCGTTGCTGTGCCCAGCCCGTCTGTCCGTCGCCTTGACATTTTCGGCTGTGCTCCTTGCCGCATGTCCTCCACCCGGCTGGTGCCCATTCCAGCCACCATCTCGGGTGGCAGTAGTCAGGAGGGCTCCGCTATCGGCTTGCCCACTAGTGGTGCTCGCACTAGAGGAGGCGGCCCCGGGTGGCGCTCATCCCCACTTGAGGCTTATGTGGCAATTGACGAACTTGTGAGTTTTTTTGTGCCCTTGTTTCCGTTGTCGTGTGCTCTCCGACACCGTCCCCGTTCGGTTGCCTTTCCATTCAACGCTCGGTTACCGTCATGTTGCCTTGTCGTCGTCGCCTTGCGTCTCGTCTCCCGCCGGCCTACCTGTCGTCGTCGGCTCCTGCATGTTGCCATTGCCTCCCATCACATTCCTCTTCCATCAATAGCGCCATTCTCTAGGCCACAGTGCCGGAGACTGTACAATCAGCTCTTGTTGCTGCAGGCGGCGTGGGTGACTACAGGAGCCAGTGCTGACAGGACGGGTTGTTGACGGGAGGCACGGAGGAGCACTGTGGGCTAGAGTCTTTGCACAGCCGTCTACATAGTCTTCATCGTGCCATCTGTTGGCCAGAGGTCTTCGCCAGAGTCTACGGTTTGCACACTTCTTCAACATGCATCTTTGCAAAAAATCGGGGTTTCACGAGGTATTGATTTTTTGGTTCAATTCAAAGGGCTTTTGTTCATTTCTTACTTTATTGCAAAAAATCAGGTGCAGGGCAACATTAGGGTGCAAGACACAGAGAAAATTTGGGGATTTTTCAAAATTTATGGTTAATTGCACAATTGCAGTTACAAGACATAATTTTGGGACTTTTTAAAAATTAGTGCTTAACAATTAAAGCTCATTGGTACAGAGATTTTTGGGGATTTTGTAAATTATGTGCAATTGACACATAAATCAGCCCATTGGTGTAACTCGCGGCGGGTGCCCGGGGGACTAGGGCCTTTGACACACTTGTTGATACCATCAGTGCGTATTAAAACATTAAAACATGGCCACAGCCTTAACACATATCTATCATCACTTTGCATAAAACATAAAGTTGGACAAAACATCCACAAATGCTGAAAATGGAGCTTGCACATGTGACACCACAGAGGCCGGAATGGGCCGACCCCCCCCCTTGGAGTATTTTATTACCCAAGGAGAATTATATCATGTACAAGCTTTGAGGGCCTTACTCTCCCCACGGGAGATGCCGGATTATCCATCTGCAAATGCCATAACACAGCCCAATACGAGGCAACCAAGCCGGAACATAGGCTGTAGAAATGCCGAGCCAACAATATAATCCATATACCTCCGTGTGGGTACTGATTCTTCCCCAAAAACCACGGGTCTTCATGCAATAGAGCTGGTACAGCAAGTACAACTCTCCATTCAGCCGGTACAGCAGGTACAATGGTTGGTACAGCTGGTACGGTGGTTGGTACAGCAAGTACAACAAGTACAAATGCTGGTACATGTACACTGACTAGTACAGCAGGTACAATGGCTGGTACAGCAAGTACAGAAGCCAGTACAATGGGTGGTACAGCAACTACAAGGGCTGGTACAGCCAGCACAGTGTTTGGTACAGCAGGTACAAGGGCTTGTACAGCCAGTACAATGGTTGGTACACCAAGTACAAGGGCTGGTACAACAAGTACAAAAGCTGGAAATCATAATAAATGATTAAATACCCTTGCCTTCAATATTTCTTCGCAATGGAAGCCTCCAAAACAGTCCCCAATAGCCGGTATTCTTCATGGGCAGCCTTCAAGAGGGAGAGAAAGAGAGTAGCCATCATTAGGGCAGCTTGTAACCGTGGTAGAGGCTACTGTGCAGCAAGAGAGCCTCTTTTAATAAAGAGAGGGCTCCAATTTATAGATTTGGGTTTCCCATGAGCTAAAATGGCAAGAGAAGGCTACAATGACAAGTGGAGAGCCACACGATAGCTGAAGTGACAAGTGTGAGGCCACATGTATTCACTTTGATTCACTTTCTGACAAGTGTCAGGCCACTTGTCTCACTTTGGTCCACTTTCTTGCCACATGTCCCAATCTAAGAGATGGGTCCTTCCATAAACTTTATCTCTAAAAATATTCCAACTGGTAGACATTTTGTCATAGTCACTTTGCCAACTCTTGGTATCTGCTCAATTCCAGATGTAATGACACGAACAGAATTTCCATCGGAGTCGGGTCAAAAATAGCAACTCTCCTAAATTTTAGGAGTGTGGTCCTTTGTATTCTAGGATAATCCCCCATTCCCAAAGCTTGTCTGGAACTTTAAGCTTCAAGCCATATATTCAAGATATAATCATGTCCCATCGAGTTTGCGAGACGAGACAGTCTTAAAAATCCAATATAACTGAAGAATCCATGTCCCAAAGAAATGGATGAGACTAAATAAGTCTCCATAATACCAATATCAAAATCATGTCCCAAAATAAATGGGCGAGAATTCCATGGAAGATATGCTAGACACAGGCACAAGAGCCAATTGTGTCTCAATCACCAACCAGGTGCTAAGACACTTAAATAAGTGCCATGCACAAGAAACTAGTGCCTTGCATAGAAACATGTGCTATGCACACAAACTAGTGCCATTCAAGAGCACAAACCATGGTGACAGAAAAGCTGGTTCTCCATAGTTTTGGCAATCCTTTCTCCCAATCCCAGTAGTTCCCATGTTCTCCCATACAATCCCAACTCTGATCAATAAACATGGTGTGGAAACAATGAAACACTCACTCCACAATTGCAACACGAATCCATGTGTATGGTGGAGTGTTCATTGAATTGCCCTCTCACAATCCCAACATGAATCCACATGCATGGTGAGATGAACAATGAACCTATTGGCCTCTGTATGGGGAGATGGTGATTCTAATATGGCTTTAAAAAAAATAAATAAACCATGTCCCAAATAAATGGGCGAGACAAAATAAGTCTCTTGCCAACAAGGCATGGGTCCACATGACCTTTGGCATAGACATAAGTCTCGTGCCAACCAGGCATCATGTCCACTTTACCACTTGCACTCCGTGTTGGTACTCTGACCACACACCTTGGATGAGAGGTGGGCTCAAGTAACAAGATAAAACAATCACTCGCAGGCACAGATAACTTGGTGTTCCATAAGCATTTCTGCTACACATAGTTTATAGGCATTTCGGCCACCAATAGTTTGTAGGCATTTCGGCCACCAACTCGCGCTACCCTCTCAAGTGTCCATGTTCCGTTCCATTTGCTCTCTATTCTTCCACCTAGGTATGGTAGAAACAATCTTCAAGAGAGCACGTAGAACAAGAGAACACTACACACGGTATGTTGTGCTCGACACTACCCTCTAAAGTGCCCATGTTCCCTTCCATCTGCACTCTATTGTTCCATCCACACATGGGAGAAACAATCTTCAAGAGAGCATGTAGGACAAGAGAACACTACACAGGGTATGTGAACAATGAGTTTCATAAGTCCAATGCATCCCAAATAAAGGGAGCCAAAAAGAATAATCCATAAACCTGAGGATAGATCCAAATACCTAGAAAAGAAGTTCAGGAATTCATAGACCTGTATACCATACCTCTTACCACATACTCCGTGCTAACCACACACCTTGGAGTAGAGGTGGACTTTATCCATAAAAGCATCATATCCATGAGATATCCAAAGATTTCTTCTCTATAAACTCGGACAGATTCGTCCATAGAAATTGCTTGTGAAGCCCAATATCTATATAAATCTCGTCCAAGAAAGAAATCTCCATAGATATAATCCATCCCAATAAAGGGAGCCATAAACAATGTTTCCCTGAAACCTTCTCAAGGCAAACAACACCACCTTTCTCCTTGCATGGCTATACAAGGGTTAGTGAACAAAAAATACTTCATAGTAAATTGCCAAAGCACCAACTTTGCAAACTCAAAGTATACTTAGCTTTTCTTTGCCAGGTTGGTCATGAAGCCAAAAGAAATATCTTCTCACCATATCTTTAAGATATCCCGAGATATATCTCCATATAGCTTGGAGTGTGGTCCTTTGTATTCTAGGATCATCTCCCATTCCCAAAGCTTGTACTTTCTAACAAGTGTCAGGCCACTTGTCTCACTTTGGTCCACTTTCTTGCCACATGTCCCAATCTAAGAGATGTTTCCTTCTATAAACTTTATCTCTAGAAATATCCCAACTGGTAGACATTCTGTCATAGGCACTTTGCCAACTCTTGGTATCTGCTCAATTCTAGATGTAATGACGCAAACAGAATTTCCATCGGAGTCGGGCCAAAAATAGCAACTCTCCTAAATTTTAGTAGTGTGGTCCTTTGTATTCTAGGATCATCTTCCATTCCCAAAGCTTGTACTTTCCAAATATTTAGACATCCTAGAGTCCACCAGACCCCTTTCATACTGGGAAATGTCCAGGCTAGTGACGTCCTCCCCAACTTCTTAAAAGTTCTCCGTAACTTTAAGCTTCAAGCCATATATTCAAGATATAATCATGTCCCATCGAGTTTGCGAGACGAGACAGTCTCAAAAATCCAATATAACTGAAGAATCCATGTCCCAAAGAAATGGATGAGACTAAATAAGTCTCCATAATACCAATATCAAAATCATGTCCCAAAAAATATGGGCGAGAATTCCATGGAAGATATACTAGACACAGGCACAAGAGCCAATTGTGTCTTAATCACCAACCAGGTGCTAAGACACTTAAATAAGTGCCATGCACAAGAAAGTAGTGCCTCGCACAGAAACATGTGCTATGCACACAAACTGGTGCCATTCAAGAGCACAAACCATGGTGACAGAAAAGCTGGTTCTCCATAGTTTTGGCAATCCTTTCTCCCAATCCCAATAGTTCCCATGTTCTCCCATACAATCCCAACTCTGATCAATAAGCATGGTGTTGGAACAATGAAACACTCACTCCACAATCGCAACACGAATCCACGTGTATGGTGGAGTGTTCATTGAAATGCCCTCTCACAATCCCAACATGAATCCACATGCATGGTGAGATGAACAATGAACCTCTTGGCCTCTGTATGTGGAGATAGTGATTCTAATATGGCTTTAAAAAAAATTAAAAAAATCCATGTCCCAAATAAATGAGCGAGACAGAATAAGTCTCCTGCCAACAAGGCATCGGTCCACATGACCCTTGGCATAGACATAAGTCTCGTGCCAACCACGCGTCATGTCCACTTTACCACTTGCACTCCATGTTGGTACTCTGACCACACACCTTGGATGAGAGGTGGGCTCAAGTAACACGATAAAATAATCACTCGCAGGTATAAATAACCTGGTGTTCCATAAGCATTTCTGCTACACATAGTTTATAGGCATTTCGGCCACCAATAGTTTGTAGGCATTTCGGCCACCAACGCACACTACCCTCTCCAGTGCCCATGTTCCGTTCCATCTGCTCTCTATTGTTCCACCCAGATATGGTAGAAACAATCTTCAAGAGAGCACGTAGGACAAGAGAACACTACACACGGTATGTTGTGCTCGACACTACCCTCTAAAGTGCCCATGTTCCCTTCCATCTACTCTCTATTGTTCCACCCACACATGGTAGAAACAATCTTCAAGAGAGCACGTAGGACAAGAGAACACTACACAGGGTATGTGAACAATGAGTTTCATAAGTCCAATGCATCCCAAATAAAGGGAGCCAAAAAGAATAATCCATAAACCTGAGGATAGATCCAAATCCCTAGAAAAGAAGTCCAGGAATCCATAGACCTTTATACCACACCTCTTACCACATACTCCATACTAACCACACACCTTGGAGTAGAGGTGGACTTTATCCATAAAAGCAGCATATCCATGAGATATCCAAAGATTTCTTCTCTATAAACTCGGACAGATTCGTCCATAGAAATTGCTTGTGAAGCCCAATATCTATATAAATCTCGTCCAAGAAAGAAATCTCCATAGATATAATCCATCCCAATAAAGGGAGCCATAAACAATTTTTCCCTGAAACCTTCTCAAGGCAAACAACACCACCTTTCTCCTTGCATGGCTATACAAGGGTTAGTGAACAAAAAATACTTCATAGTAAATAGCCAAAGCACCAACTTTGCAAACTCAAAGTATACTTAGCTTTTCTTTGCCAGGTTGGTCATGAATCCAAAAGAAATATCTCCTCACCATATCCTTAAGATATCCCGAGATATATCTCCATATAGCTTGCTTGTAAGCTTGATAATATAATTCACAATATCCACATGGAAAGAGTGCTAAACGTGTGCACATAAAGCCAACTCCATACTTCCAAGATAAATTCTGTGAATTCATAAATCATTAGATCAACAAGCTGTCTATTGCTCATGCTCTTGCTCTTGCTTCATAAGCTATGAAGCAGCTGGCCATGCTTAATAGCAATGATGGTAAGTGTTGTCCCCACTTGAGATCTTTTCTCTTCCTTATTGATAGAAGAAAGCCTCCGCTTCCAATAAAGCCTATGCTTTGATACCAATGTAACTCGCGGCGGGTGCCTGGGGGACTAGGGCCTGACACACTTGTTGATATCATCAATGCATATTAAAACATTTAAACATGGCCACAGCCGTAACACATATCCATCATCACTTTGCATAAAACATAAAGCTGGACAAAACATCCACAAATGCTGAAAATGGAGCTTGCACATGTGACACCACATAGAGGCCGGAATGGGCCGATCCCCCCTTGGAGTATTTTATTACCCAAGGAGAATAATATCATGTACAAGCTTTGAGGGCCTTACTCTCCCCACGGGAGATGCCGGATTATCCATCTACAAATGCCATAACATAGCCCAATACGAGGCAACCGAGCCGGAACATAGGCTGTAGAAATGCCGAGCCATTAATATAATCCATATACCTCCGTGTGGGTATTGATTCTTGCCCAGAAACCACGGGTTTTCATGCAATAGAGCTAGTACGACAAGTACAACTCTCGATTCAGCCGGTACAGCAAGTGCAATGGTTGGTACAATCGGTACCGTGGTTGGTACAACAGGTACGGTGGTTGGTACAGTAGGTACGGTGGTTGTTGGTACAACAAGTTTAACAAGTACAAATGCTGGTACAGCATGTACAGTGACTAGTACAGCAGGTATAGTGGCTGGCACAACAAGTATAGAAGCTGGTACAGTCGGTACAATGGGTGGTATAGTAAGTACAACAAGTACAAGGGTTGGTACAGCCTTTACAGTGTCTGGTAAAGCAGGTACAAGGGCTTGTACAGCCAGTACAATGGCTGGTACAACAAGTACAAAAGCTGGAAATCATAATAAATGATTAAATACCCTTGCCTTCAGTATTTCTTCACGATGGAAGCCTCCAAAACAGTCCCCAATAGCCTTCAAGAGGGAGAGAAAGAGAGTAGCCATCATTAGGGTAGCCTGTAACGGTGGTAGAGGCTAGTGTGCAGCAAGAGAGCCTCTATTAATGAAGAGAGAGTAGCCATCATTAGGACAGTCTGTAACAGTGGTAGAGGCTAGTGTGCAGCAAGAGAGCCTCTATTAATGAAGAGAGAGGGCTCCAATTTATAGATTTGGGCCTCCCATGAGCTAAAATGACAAGAGAAGGCTACAATGACGAGTGGAGAGCCACACAATAGCTGAAGTGACAAGTGTGAGGCCACATGTCTCACTTTGATCCCACTTTCTAACAAGTGTCAGGCCACTTGTCTCACTTTGGTCCACTTTCTTGCCACACGTCCCAATCTAAGAGATGGGTCCTTCCATAAATTTTATCTCTAAAAATATCCCAACTGGTAGACATTCTGTCATAGGCACTTTGCCAACTCTTGGTATCTGCTCAATTCCAGATGTAATGATGCGAACAGAATTTCCATCGGAGTCGGGCTAAAAATAGCAACTCTCCTAAAGTTTAGGAGTGTGGTCCTTTGTATTCTAGGATAATCCCCCATTCCCAAAGCTTGTACTTTCTAAATATTTAGACATCCTGGAGTCCACCAGACCCCTTTCATACTGGGAAATGTCCAGGCTGGTGACAATTTATGCTCATAAATTTGGAGATTTTTAGCATTGCTTATCTGGAACTTGGTATTCGGAGCAAAACATTTGCACAGGACTTTGTGGTTGCTTGGCATTCCACTCCGGTGCATTTGGGATTTTGCCTGCAGGTGCTTTTAATAGCATGTTTGGTTGCACGTGTTTGCATCCCTCTTGCAAGATCACATGGCTGGAAATACGACCGATATATTGGGGGTTTTGTCCCAAGAGGACAAATTGGATGGCAGTAATTACTTCCTATGGAGTTTCATGGTCCGAAATCTACTTGTGGCCAAAGGATTATGGGGTTATGTGTGAGGTGAAGATGTGCGCCCTGTTGACATAGCACCTAACACGCTTGGCCGTGGTGCTCAACAAGTAGCAGTACCCACTCCTCCCTCATAGGAGTAGAAGAGATGGGATACTCGAGATGCCCAAGCGATGGCTTTGATTGCTTTGTTAGTAAAGCAATCAATCATACCGCATATTCAGTCTTGGAGGCATGGTCACTAGAAACGAGAAATGCGTACGGAAACGTTCGTGGAATGGAAACGGGAAAATGAGTTTTTAGGGGTAGAAACGGCCGTTTCTTGTGACAATATCAATTGCGAAATGAGAAATTGCCATGGAAACGGATGGGGTCCTGAAACGGAGAAACATGTTTCTAGGGGTTGAAACGGTTGTTTCTTGTGACTATGCTTGGAGGACCTCACGGCGAGCTTGGGATGTACTTGAAACCATGTATCAGGCAAAGAATGAGACTAGGGTTGCATTTCTCAAGAAAGATCTTGAGAACTTGGACATGAATGAAGGTGATAGTATGGCCGATCATCTTACGAAGATCGAGGATCTTTGGGAACAGCTGCTTAATATCGATGAGGTCATTTCCGAAAAGGAGTTGGTTTCCAGGACACTATCCTCTTTGCCAGAAACCTACTTGAACTTCCACGCATCGCTCACTCTATCTGTGCGGGGAAACCCTTAACCAATCTTGTTTGAAGAGTTAGTTGGTTTGTTACTAAAGGAGGAGCAGAATCGGAAGAACAAATCTTCCAGCATGCGTGGTAGTGATGGGGCTTTTGTTGCCCAAGATAAGGGCAAAGAAAATTTTTAGCTAAAGGATGATTCGGGACAGTCTTCACAAAAGGCTAAAAATGATGTAGGCAAGCCCAAGAAAAAGGGCAAATGTCACTACTGCAAGAAGCCAGGTCATTACATGAATGAGTGCAGAGAGAGGCTTGCAAAAGAGAAGAAAAAGGAAAGGGGCATGGCTGTAGATTCTTCTTCATCTCCTGCAGGGAAAGATGATGCATCAGTAAATCTTGTGTAGGATGAGTGGACTTTCCTTGCAGTTATGATGCATCATTGGAGCATATGTCTCTCAGTGTCAATGAAAGACATGACACATGGTACTTTGACAGTGGTGCTTCTTAACACATTACCTCACGGAGGGATTTGTTTACGAGGCTTATGGCTTCCCTTGAAGGCAAGCTGGTAACATGTGCAAACAATTCTTCTTATCGAGTTTGGGTGTTGGCGCGGTGATCCTCACAACAGTAGATGGTGCAGAATTATGTCTTCTAGATGTATTGTATGTGCCAGGGGATAAGAACTTGCCGTCTGTCCCTCTTTTGCAAAAAGAGGATATGTAGTGAACTTTGAAGATGACAGATGCACAGTGAAAGACCGTGAAGGTGGCTATGCATTGGTCACTTCCGTTACATTGTACCATGGGTTATATCAGCGTGATAGGTTTGACAGGAGAGAACATGATGCTCATGTGGTTACCACTCTTACACCTACCATACATGAGGCTGAATTGTGGCATGCCAGGTTTGGACATGTGAATTATGGCAGTTTGATGCTATTGCAAAGGCATAAAATGGTATAGGATATGCCTCATAAAACATGTATGTGAAGGGTGCATATTGGGTAAGATGCACAGAAATGCATTCCCAAAAGATGGATCAACAAGGGCTGTCTGGAAATTACAGCTTGTGCACAGTGATGTGTGTGGTCCTATGCAGACACCATCTTTTGGAAAGTATCTATACTTTGTAACCTTTATTGATGACTACTTCAGATTTGCTTGGGTGTATCCCTTGAAGGCAAAATCTGATGTATTTGCATGTTTTCAGCATTTTGTGGCACAAGTTGAAAATCAAACAGGTTGCAAAGTGCAGACCCTCTGTAAAGATCGAGGGGGGGAATACATGTCCATTGCTTTCAAAGCATTTATGGCAGAAAAAGGCATAAAGCATCAATGCACGATGCCATATTCTCCTCAGCAAAATGGTGTTGTTGAGAGAAAGAACATGTCTTTGATGGAATGGCTAGATGCATGGTTAAAGGCAAAGGCTTGCCTCACAAATTCTGGATGGAGGCAATAATGTGTGCTACACGTGCTGAATAGATGCCCTACCAAAGCATTGAAAACCATAACGCCATATGAGGCATGGCACGAAAGGAAACCTAAAGTTGATCACTTTAGACTTTTTGGATGCATAGCATATGTACATGTGCATAGCATATGCACATGTACCTCAGGAGTTGAGAGGTAAGCTTGATGACAAAGTAGTTGAGTGCATATTTGTGGGTTATAGTAGTGGCAGTAAAGGCTACCGTCTCTTCTTCCACACAAAGGATTTTGGACAGCAGAGATGTATTTATTGAAAATTCAGCCCAGCTTTTGGTTAAATTTTTTGGATAGCTACTTACGGGCCCACTTAACATGTTTGAAGGACTTCTCTGGGTGGGAATTGATGGCTCAACAGATCAGCCATCAACTTTGCCCAATGGACAGCATTTGGGTACTCAAAATCAGCCCATGAATGAGCTCATTACACCTCAAAATGTGGAGGAAGTAGTAGAGCAAGAACGGACAGCAATAAAAGAGGCTAGAGCTCTGCCTCATTGGCTGCTCCATACTTTACAAGAGAGCAAACTTTCAGCTCCACGTGGTAGTAGGACTAGGGCTGGTTCACGTAATGCAAGAAAACACGCAGATGTTGCTTGCATGATACACTTTGTGATGCAGATAAGCCAGACGCATGTGAAGAGGCTCATGAGGATGAGCATTTGATGCAAGCCATGCAAAATTAGATGGATTCTATCCATAAAAACAGCACTTGGGATTTGGTAGACTTGTTTGCTGGCAAGAAGCCCATTGGCACAAAGTAAGTTTACAAGTTAAAAAGAAAGTCTGATAGTACGATTGACAGGTACAAGGCCAGGCTAGTGGCGAAAGGATATGCCCAACAAAAAGGCATTGATTATGATGAGACTTTCGCACCTACTTCTCGTATGGCCACAGTTAGATGTGTTGTTGCATTGGCTGTCCATCGTGGATGGGATGTGCATCAGTTGGACATAAAATCAGCTTTTCTCAATGGGGATTTGCAAGAAGAAGTGTATGTAAATCAGTCTATTGGTTTTGTGATGCATGGTCATGAAAACAAAGTATGCAAGCTTCGAAAAGCACTTTATGGTCTCAAACAAGCTCCTCGAGCTTGGTATGAGCAGATACATACTTATTTGACCACGCAGGGATTTCACAATAGTCCAACGGAGAGCACCCTCTATGTGAAAAAGAGTGAAGGGAGAGAGTTAGGGTTTCATGTGGGAGACACACACAGAGAAGAAGGGAGAGAGAGAGAGAGAGAGAGGCATGTGGGGATAAGTCAACTCATCAAGTATGAGTGTGTGACTCCCCTATCACACATGTATATTTGCTCTAGTACACATAGTGTACTTAGTACATTAAAAGTACTAAGTGTACTATGTACTATAAAACTTATGGGCTAGTACACACTATAACGGTGGGCATAATGCCTTTACCCCAACAACCTCCCACTTAAAGGCAAAGTGCCCTTAAGTGAAGGAAAAGAAAAAAATCAGCATGTACGTGATAATATACAAGGCCATATCAAGGCTGAAACTGGCCTCATCCAATGCCCATCAAGTGTCTGCAATGAGCAAACCGCTCTGGAGGCAAACTCTTTGTCAACAGATCAGCCGGGTTGTCATCCGTATGAACCTTGACAAGCTGAATCAGCTTGTTCTCTATCACCTCTCTGATGAAGTGATACTTCACATCCACATGCTTCGTCTTTGCATGAAAGGCAGGGTTCTTTGCCAACTGGATGGCACTTTGACTGTCACAATGCAACAATGGAATATCCCCTGTATAACCCAAATCAACCACTAACCGAGATAGCCATAATGCCTCCTTGCAAGCCTCTGTGGTTGCAATATACTCGGCCTCTGTAGTAGATAAGACAGTGCACTTCTGCATCCTGGATATCCATGACACAGCACCTCCTGTGAATGTAAACACATAAGCGGTAGTAGACTTCCGGTTATCTGGATGACCGGCATAATCCGAATCCGTGTAACCATGCACTAATGCATCCTGTTTGCCAAAGCACATGCACATATCCTGTGTGCCCTTCAGGTATCTCATGGCACCTTTCACTGCTTCCCAATGCTTCTTGCCAGGTTTGGCCATGTATCTAGTAACCACTCCCATTGCAAATGCAATGTCCGGCCTGGTAGCAACCATGGCATACATGAGACTGCCACAAGCTGAAGCATACGGAATCTTGGCCATATCAGCCTTGTCACTGTGTGGGAGAGATGGAATTAGGGTTAGGTTAATTCATGTGGGAGACATACACAGAGAAGAACAAGGGAGAGAGAGAGAGTTGTGGGGATAAGTCAACTCATGATATATGAGTGTGTGACTCCCCTATCACACATGTATATTGCACTAGTACACATAGTGCACTTAGTACATTAAAAGTACTAAGTGTCCTATGTACTATAACTTATGGGCTTGTACACACTATAAGGGTGGGCATAGTGCCTTTATCCCAACAACCTCCCACTTAAAGGCAAAGTGCCCTTAAATGAAGGAAAAGAAAAATCAGCATGTACATGATAATATACAAGGCCATATCAAGGCTGAAAATGGCCTCATCCAATGCCCATCAAGTGTCTGCAATGAGCAAACCGCTCCGGAGGCAAACTCTTTGTCAACAGATCAGTCGGGTTGTCATCCGTGTGAATCTTAACAAGCTGAATTTGCTTGTTCTCTATCACCTCTCTGATGAAATGATACTTCACATCCACATGCTTCGTCTTTGCATGAAAGACAGGGTTCTTTGCCAACTGGATAGTACTCTGACTGTCACAATGCAACAATGGAATATCCCCTGTATAACCCAAATCAACCACTAACCGAGATAGCCATAATGCCTCCTTGCAAGCCTCTGTGGCTGCAATATACTCGGCCTCTGTAGTAGATAAGGCAGTGCACTTCTGCATCCTGGATATCCATGACACAGCACCTCCTGTGAATGTAAACACATAACCGGTAGTAGACTTCCGGTTATCTGGATGACCGGCATAATCCGAATCCGTGTAACCATGCACTAATGCATAGTGTTTGCCAAAGCAAATGCACATATCCTGTGTGCCCTTCAGGTATCTCATGACACCTTTCACTGCTTCCCAATGCTTCTTGCCAGGGTTGGCCATGTATCTAGAAACCACTCCCACTGCAAATGCAATGTCCGGCCTAGTAGCAACCATGGCATACATGAGACTGCCACAAGCTGAAGCATACGGAATCTTGGCCATATTAGCCCTGCCACTATCTGACTGTGGGCTGTCCATAGCACTGAGTTTCACATATGGAGGCAAAGGAGTACTAGTCTTCTTCCCCCCGTCCATATTGAACCTCTGCAAAACTTTGCCAATATATTCCTTCTGAGACAAATACAACACATGCTGATTTCTGTCCCGAAGTATCCGCATACCCAAAATGTGATTTGCATCACCCAAATCCTTCATATCAAAGGTTTCATGCAGCCTCTTCTTCAAGGCATCCATCTCTTTACGAGATTTCCCGGCAATCAACATATCATCAACATACAAGATGAGGATCAATAGACTGCCATCCAAAGCTTTCTTGGTGTACAAGCAGTGATCTATGTCACTTCTCCTGAATTTCTGGGATTTCATGAATGTATCAAATTTATGATACCATTCCCTTGGTGCCTGTTTGAGCCCATAAAGACTCTTTTTCAGCTTGCATACAAGCTTCTCCTTTCCACTCACTGCATAACCCTCTGGCTGCTGCATATATATCTCCTCATGGAGATCACCGTGAAGAAAAGCAGTCTTCACATCCATCTGAATCAAGTTCAGATCATCATGTGCAACCAAAGCTAACACAGCTGTAAGTGTGGTCATTTTGACCACTGGAGAGAAGATCTCCTCAAAGTCCACACCATATTCCTGCTTGAAGCCCTTAGCCACTAACCTGGCTTTGTATCTTGGCTTTGCATCAGGTGCAACTTTGAGCCTGTATACCCACTTGCATGGCAAAACCTTCTTGCCTGCAGGCAAATGCACCAACTTCCATGTTCCATTTTTGTGCAGAGAATCCATCTCTGACTTCATGGCACGCTCCCATAGAGCTTTGTCTGCCCTCTGTAAAGCCTCCTTGTAACATGAGGGCTCCCCACAGTCAGTAAGCATCAAGTAGTCAACCCCTGGAACAAACCTGTCAGGGGCTCTGGAGGGTCTTGTGGACCTCCGTACCCAATGACCATCATTTGCAGGTTGCTGTCCAGCCTGCATATCACCCATTGGTGGCTCCTGTTCCATGCCATAAGGCTGAAAAATCATGCCCGGTATCTCCTCTAACTGTGGTATATCCATAGGGATATCTTCTGCCATCTCTGGCTGTCCATTTGGACCATTTTCAGCACCATTTAAGGGCTGGTTTTCTTGCTGTAATGGCTGATTTACAGCCCTTTGTTGTTGTCCATGATGTCCATCATCATCAAAGATGACTCTGCTAGGCTCCTGTTGCCTTGCAGGCTCCTTATACATGCATGTTTCATCAAAAATGACATCATTGCTGCGTATAATCTTTCTATTCACGGGATCCCAAAGTCTATACCCCATTTCACCTTTGTCACCATATCCTAGGAATATGCATTTGTGCGACTTAGGATCAAGTTTGGTGCGCATTTCCCTGCGTATGTGCACGTACGCAACGCAACCAAACACTCTCAAGTGCTTGTATGACGGAGGCTTCCCTGTCCATACTTCCTCTGGCACTTTCCCACCAAGCCTCGTGTTAGGTGACCTGTTTATAAGGTGAACGGCTGTCATAACAGCTTCAACCCAAAAACCATGAGGTAATGCAGCATGTGGCAACATAGAACGGACCTTCTCCTGTATGGTCCTGTTCATCCTCTCTGCTGTCCCGTTTTGTGGAGGATCATAAGGGGTAGAGAGCTCCCTCTTGATGCCTTTAGCATCACAAAAGTCCTGAAACTGTTTGGACATATACTCTCCACCATTGTCGGAACGCAAAGCTTTCAGTGTTTTGCCAGTTTGATTCTCAACAAGAGCAACAAACTTCTCAAACACTGAGAATGTATCACTCTTCAAACGAAGAGGATAAACCCACACCTTGTGTGTGGCATCATCAATAAAAGACACAAAATATTTTGCCCCTCCCAAAGAAAGCTGAGGCATCTCACATACATCTGTATGCACAAGCTCTAATTGAGCATCTTTCTGTCCAAGAGCTTTCTTGTGGGGGCACTGTAGCTGCCTACCATATATACAATGCTCACAAAACTGAAAACTTGAAAACTTTAGAGAAGGCAAGTAACCCAAACGAGACAATTGCTCCATTCCTTTGACACTCATGTGTCCCAACCGGCTATGCCACATAGAGATTTTCGGCAGCTCGGTTACATTTACATTAGCATGGTGACAAACACCTGCATGCATGAAATAAAGAGTGTCCACCTTAGAGCCTCTGGCAACAACCAGTGAGCCCTTACTAATCTTCCACTTTCCACGACCAAATGTGGTAACATAATCAGCATCATCAAGCTGTCCAGTAGAAAGCAGGTTCTTTTTGATCTCAGGCACATGCCTGACATCATGGAGCATAAGCTGTGAGCCATCTGAAAACACAAGCCTCACATCACCTCTGCCAAGAATCTTGCATGCATGGTTATCACCCAAATAAACCACTCCTTCATTGCCAGCAGTATACCTGACAAACAAGTCTCTGCAACCTGTGACATGAAAGGAGGCACCTGAATCAATGATCCAGGAGTGCATACCATGACCATCTCCTGCAAGAAGTGAATGGGCATCAAGTGAAGACGTGAATAGGACCTCATCCTCACTGCCACCTGCATGTGACACATTGATTTCTTCAATCTTGACTCCACTTTTGCCCTTTGGCTTTACATCTTTGGCTTCATCTTTCTCTTTGTCTTTGCCTTTTCCCTTTTCCTTTTGATCATTTTTCCATTTGTAGCATTGCTTTTTAATGTGTCCCTTCTTGCCACAATAATGGCATTCCAAATCCTTTTTGGAGCGAGACTTGCTCCTTCCCCGTTCTTGGCTTTTTCCCCTTTGCTGGGATCTCCCACGTGCATTCATTGCATTGGACTTTCCAACAGAGTTGTTTTTCCTGTTCATCTCTTCTTGAAGAAGAGCACCCTCAACATCTGCATATGACAGCATAGCATGCGAATTGCTAGTGGCTGTCCTGAATGTGTCTCAACTCTCTGGCAAAGTGCATAACAGAAAAGTGGCTTTGAACTCATCGTCCATTGCCAACTTTTGATTTATAACATGGCTGACAATACCATTAAACTCATTTAGATGGGCTGTCATAGACGCCCCTTCCTTCATCTGAAGACCTATGAGTTTCTTCAACCAATACACTTTGCTTGAGGCACTTTGCTGGGCATACAAGTCCTGCAATCTCTGCCACATTCCCCAAGCTGTCTTCTCGTCACGAATGCTGAAAAGTAAAGAGTCTGACACAGACAACATGATAGTAGATCTTGCCAGCTCATCCATATCTTCCCACTCTTCAGCAGTAAGAGAAGCGGGCATTACACCCCTTTCTTTGATAGGCTTGTGCTGCTTCTTCTGGAGCAACACATTATAGCACTGGGTTTGCCAAATATCATAGTTATGTGAGCCTTCAAGCTTCTTGATGTGAAGCAATGAAGAGCTCTCACCTGTGGTTGCCATAGCAATATGCAACCTGTCAATGCTTGACTCCCTGCAAAATGTGCAAACACTGCACCAAAAGCGCACAAAGTGCTCACAGTTGTTCTCCCAAGCTTTATCTCCCACTGCGGAAGCAAGAATGCAACTTTTCTCCCACTTTATGTGATGAAAACACCAAAATCTGGTTGCTGCAGATTTAGGACAGCACCTTAAATGTGCTCTGTTGCCCTTCCAAAGTACTGTACAGCAGTACTAAGTGCTCACCAATGATGTACCAAACCTGTACCGGCAAGTACAGCAGCTGAAATTGAACCTTTTCCTCACTCAATTCAGTGTACAGCCATGCCAAAACTTGCACAAAGCTGTGCCAAATCTGTACCAGCAGGTACAGTAGCAATAAATGCTCTCCTGGCTGTCCAAATGAGTGAAAATCAGACTTTTACAGTCCCGAACACTGCATATAACAGTTCCGAACAAAAATTGGGCAAAAGCCCCTTGACTGCAAGCTGATTTCTGAGGATTCAAGGCATAAAAGTCTTGCCTGCTGCTTTGCCAAGCTCAACAAGCATACGAACTTGAAAAGCCCCTTGATTTAAGATCAATTTCTGATCATACATGGTACATTGACGCACATGAAGGCATCCAGAGTGTTCACGATGCTTCCCCCTGGCCACATATACATCCAAATAATGAAAGCCCCTTGATTTACAGGCACATTGAGTGCTTGTAAGGCATCAACACATTATCCACAGCATCAAATGCGATTGCCTGCATGCAAATCAATCCAATCGGCACAAAAGCCCCTTGATTTGCACTGCAATTTGCTGCAAATTTTGAAAATCAATACAATCGGCACAAAAGCCCCTTGATTTGCACTGCAATTTGCTGCAATTTTGCCCAAATGTGCGATTTCTCACATCATACAGCATGTATGAGTGCTTAATTGTACAATTACATCAAAAGCCCCAAATTTCGACATCCAATTTCCTGCAAATTAATCCTGATTGTGACCAATGTCACCCGATTTTGCCAATTTTGCTCAAAATTGAGCAATTGGGCACCTGTACCTGCTCAATTGATTATTGTACCTGCTCAATTGCAAATCCCAAAAAAAAATGAAGCAGAATACCTTGTAATTTCTGATTTTTCTTTTTGTTGCAGGGGAAAAAAAGGTTGATGAATTTGGTGCTGCTATTGATGCTGATGCTGATGCTTCTGCAGCTGTAGCTGATGCAATCGGGGGAGAAGCAATGAACGGGGAACTGTTGGTGCGTAGCTCTCCTGGTTGTGTTCAACACAGTAGACGACCACAAGCTGTGACACGCGTAGCTTTCCTAGTGGGCGACAGGACCTCCACGGGCGCAGAAGACGTTGGGTGACGAGTTGCTCCACGCGTAAGCTTTGTTACGCCTTGCAAGTGATGAGTGAAGTGCATGTGGGCTGCTCGCCAGAGAACGTGTCCTGCCTTTCGCTCTTCACAATCGCTCGTAGGCGTGTTCGATGGACGACTTCGCCTAGCTGCCTTCGCTTACGCTCACTCACGCCCAGTTGTTGGTGCGCTGAAGTGCGCCTGCTGGGCGTGTCCGCCTGCCTTCGCCTAGCGCTGGCGCTACACGCGACTTGGGCTGGCCTGTTATATTGACGCCCGCCTGCTTCTTCGCTCCACGCTCACCGTACCATGGTGTGTCGCCTTCGCCTGCACTTCGCTGCCTTATGGTAGGTTCTCGCCTTCGCCGAGTAGCAGCGCTACAGCATCTGCGCAAGCAAATTGGGCGCCCACTACCTCATTCTGCCTCAGCAGTAAGTGCTGTCTCCGTTTCTCACAAGATCGGCCTCACTCACTCACTCCACGCCTTACAGAAATCTGATACAGAAAAGGGGAGGGAGGCGCTTCTTGCTCTGATACCAGTTGTGTGGGAGAGATGGAATTAGGGTTAGGTTAATTCATGTGGGAGACATACACAGAGAAGAACAAGGGAGAGAGAGAGAGTTGTGGGGATAAGTCAACTCATGATATACGAGTGTGTGACTCCCCTATCACACATGTATATTGCACTAGTACACAGTGTGCACTTAGTACATTAAAAGTACTAAGTGTCCTATGTGCTATAACTTATGGGCTTGTACACACTATAAGGGTGGGCATAGTGCCTTTACCCCAACAGTCGCTATCCGACAGTGGACTGTCCATAGCACTGAGTTTCACATATGGAGGCAAAGGAGTACTAGTCTTCTTTCCCCCTTCCATATTGAACCTCTGCAATACTTTGCCAATGTATTCCTTCCGAGACAAATACAACACATGCTGATTTCTGTCCCGAAGTATCCGTATACCCAAAATGTGATTTGCATCACCCAAATCCTTCATATCAAAGGTCTGATGCAACCTATTCTTCAAGGCATCCATCTCTTTACGAGATTTCCCGGCAATCAACATATCATCAACATACAAGATGAGGATCAATAGACTGCCATCCAAAGCTTTCTTGGTGTATAAGCAGTGATCTATGTCACTCCTCCTGAAATCCTGGGATTTCATGAATGTATCAAATTTATGATACCATTCCCTTGGTGCCTGTTTGAGCCCATAAAGACTCTTTTTCAGCTTTGCATACAAGCTTCTCCTTTCCATTCACTGCATAACCCTCTGGCTGTTGCATATATATCTCCTCATGGAGATCACCGTGAAGAAAAGCAGTCTTCACATCCATCTGAATCAAATCTAGATCATCATGAGCAACCAAAGCTAATACAGCTCTAAGTGTGGTCATTTTGACCACTGGAGAGAAGATCTCATCAAAGTCCACACCATATTCCTGCTTGAAGCCCTTAGCCACTAACCTGGCTTTGTATCTTGGCTTTGCATCAGGTGCAACTTTGAGCCTGTAAACCCACTTGCATGGCAAAACCTTCTTGCCTGTAGGCAAATGCACCAACTTCCATGTTCCATTTTTGTGCAGAGAATCCATCTCTGACTTCATAGCACGCTCCCAAAGAGCCTTGTCTGCCCTCTGTAAAGCCTCCTTATAACAAGAGGGCTCCCCACAGTCAATGAGCATCAAGTAGTCAACCCCTGGAACAAACCTGTCAGGGGGTCTGGAGGGTCTTGTGGACCTCCGTACCCAATGATCATCATTTGCAGGTTGCTGTCCAGCCTGCATATCACCTATTGGTGGCTCCTGTTCCATGCCATAAGGTTGAAAGATCATGCCCGGTATCTCCTCTAACTATGGGATATCCATAGGGATATCTTCTGCCATCTCTGGCTGTCCATTTGGAGCATTTTCAGCGCCATTTAAGGGTTGGTTTTGTTGCTGTAATGGCTGATTTACAGCCCTCGGTTGTTGTCCATGATGTCCATCATCATCAAAGATGACTCTGCCAGGCTCCTGTTGCCTTGCAGGCTCCTTATACATGCATGTTTCATCAAAAATGACATCATTGCTGCGTATAATCTTTCTATTCACTGGATCCCAAAGTCTATACCCCATTTCACCTCTGTCACCATATCCTAGGAATATGCATTTGTGAGACTTAGGATCAAGTTTGCTGCGTATTTCCCTGCGTATGTGCACGTACGCAATGCAACCAAACACTCTCAAGTGCTTGTAGGACGGAGGCTTCCCTGTCCATACTTCCTCTGGCACTTTTCCACCAAGCCTCGTGTTAGGTGACCTGTTTATAAGATGAACAGCTGTCATAACAGCTTCAGCCCAAAAACCATGAGGTAATGCAGCATGTGACAACATAGAACGGACCTTCTCCTGAATGGTCCTGTTCATCCTCCCTGCTGTCCCGTTTTGTGGAGGATCATAAGGAGCAGAGATCTCCCTCTTGATGCCTTTAGCATCACAAAAGTCCTGAAACTGTTTGGACATATACTCTCCACCATTGTCGGAACGCAAAGCCTTCAGTGTTTTGCGAGTTCGATTCTCAACATGAGCAACAAACTTCTCAAACACTGAGAATGTATCACTCTTCAAACGAAGAGGATAAACCCACACCTTGCGTGTGGCATCATCAATAAAAGACACAAAATATTTTGCCTCTCCCAAAGAAAGCTGAGGCATCTCACATACATCTGTATGCACAAGCTCTAACTGAGCATCTTTCTGTCCAAGAGCTTTCTTGTGGGGGCACTGGGGTTGCGTGCCATATATACAATGCTCACGAAATTGAAAACTTGAGAACTTTAGAGAAGGCAAGTAACCAAAACGAGACAATTGCTCCATTCCTTTGACACTCATGTGTCCCAACCGGCTATGCCACAGAGATTTCCGACAGTTCGGTTGTATTTACATTAGCATGGTAACAAACACCAGCATGCATGAAGTAAAGAGTGTCCACCTTAGAGCCTCTGGCAACAACCAGTGAGCCCTTACTAATCTTCCACTTTCCATTACCAAATGTGGTAACATAACCAGCATCATCAAGCTGTCCAGTAGAAAATAGGTTCTTCTTGATCTCAGGCACATACTTGACATCATGGAGCATAAGCTGTGAGCCATCTGAAAACACAAGCCTCACATCACCTCTGCCAAGAATCTGGCATGCATGGTTGTCACCCAAATAAACTACTCCTTCATTGCCAGCAGTATACCTGACAAACAAGTCTCTGTAACCTGTGACATGAAAGGAGGCACCTGAATCAATGATCCATGAGTGCATACCATGACCATCTCCTGCATGGAGTGAATGGGCATCAAGTGAAGACATGAATAGGACTTCATCCTCACTGTCACCTGCATGTGACACATTGACTTCTTCAATTTTGACTCCACTTTTGCCCTTTGGCTTTGCATCTTTGGCTTCATCTTTGTCTTTGTCTTTTCCTTTGCCCTTTTCCTTTTGATCATTCTTCCATTTGTAGCATTGCTTTTTGAAATGTCCCTTCTTGCCACAATAATGGCATTCCAAGTCTTTTTTGGAGCGGGACTTGCTCCTTCCCCGTTTTTGGCTTTTACCCCTTTGCTGGGATCTCCCACGTGCATTCATTGCATTGGACTTTCCAACAGAGTTGTTCTTCCTGTTCATCTCCTCTTGAAGGAGAGCACCCTCCACATCTGCATATGACAGCATAGCATTTGAATTGCTAGTGGCTGTCCTGAATGTGTCCCAACTCTCTGGCAAAGTGCATAAGAGAAAGGTGGCTTATCGTCCATTGCCAACTTTTGATTGATGACCTGGCTGACAACACCATTAAACTCATTTAGATGGGCTGTCATAGACGCCACTTCCTTCATTTGAAGACCTATGAGTTTCTTCAAGCAATACACTTTGCTTGAGGCACTTTGCTGGGCATACAAGTCCTGCAATCTTTGCCACATTCCCCAAGTTGTCTTCTCTTCACGTATGCTGAAAATTAAAGAGTCTGACACAGACAACATGATGGTGGATCTTGCCAGCTCATCCATATCTTCCCATTCTTCAGCAGTAAGAGAAGTGGGCATTACACCCCTTTCTTTGATGGGCTTGTGCTGCTTCTTCTGGAGCAGGGTTTGCCAAATGTCATAATTATGTGAGCCTTCAAGCTTTTTGATATGAAGCAATGAAGAGCTCTCACCTGTGGTTGCCATAGCAATATGCAACCTTTGACACAGTCAATGCCTGACTCCCTGCAAGATGTGCAAACACTGCACCAAAGCACACAAAATGCTCACAGTTGTTCTCCCAAAGTTTATCTCCCACTGCGGAAGCACGAATGCAACTCTCCACCCACTGAATGTGATAAAATCACCAAAATCTGGTTACTACAGATTTATGACAGCACCTTAGATGTGCTCTGTTCCCCTTCCAAAATACTGTACAACAGTACTAAGTGCTCACCAATGATGTACCAAATCTGTACCGGCAAGTACAGCAGCTGAAAATGAGCCTTTTCCTCACTCAAATCAATGTACAGCCATGCCAAAACTTGTACAAAGTTGTACCAAATCTGTACCAGCAAGTACAGCAGCAATAAATGCTCTCCTGGCTGTCCAAATGAGTGAAAATCAGACCTTGACAGTCCTCACCACTGCATACAACAGTCCCGGACAGAAATTGTGCAAAAGCCCCTTGATTGCAAGTGGATTACTGAGGGTTCAAGGCATAAAAGTCTTCCCTGCTGCTTTGCCAAGCTCAACAAGCACAAAATCTTGAAAAGCCCCTTGATTCAGGATCAATTTCTGATCATGAATGGTACATTAATGCACATGAAGGCATCCAGAGTCTTCACAATGCTTCCCCCTGGCCACATATACATCCAATACATAAAAGCCCCTTGTTTTACTGGCACATTGAGTACTTGACGGACATCAACACATTGCCCAAAGCATCAAATGCCAGTGCCTGCATGCAAAACAACCCAATTGGCACAAAAGCCCTTTGATTTGCACTCCAATTTCCTGCAATTTTGCCCCGAATGTGAGATTGCTCACATCATACAGCATGTATGAATGCCCAATGGCACAATTACATCAAAAGCCCCAAATAATGACACTCAATATCCTGCCAATTGACCCGGAATGTGACCAATGTCACCCAATTGTTGCCAATTGTGCTCAAATCTGAGCCATTAGGACCTATACTTGCTCAATTGATGAAAATGGACATGCAAATCCCAAAAAAATTGAAGCAAATACCTCTGAAATTTCTGATTTCTGTTGCAGAAAAGGGGGGGGGGGGGCGTCGTATTTGCTGACTTGCGTGCTGCTGCTGTGCGGATGTTGAAGGGAGCTGCTGCTGGACTTGCTCGCTTCTCAGCGTACAGTGTATTTGTGCAGGTGATGTTGACTATAGTAGCGACGGATACTGCTGCCACGCTTTCTTTGAAAACGGCGATCACAAACTGGAGCTGCTTTTACGTGTCCGCCTGAGTGTGCATACCCGCCTGCCTGCATGCACATATCCGCCCACCTGCCTAGCTCGACGGCTCGCTCGTAGGCTACTATGGCTCAACAGCGCTCAACAGGAGGCAGCTCAACAGCGCTCAACTGGGCATGGCAGGTACAACATTGAAGCGGCGACTGACGTCAACAATCTCGTGTCATCGCCGCTGTAGACAGGTGGCTCGTGCGTGCACAATGGCGACGTTGCTCAGATTAGGGCGGCCAGGTGAGCGCTAGTTGCAGAGTTCTTGTCCTAGGCGCAACTGGGCGGTTGTCACAAGGGCAGCACTGGACAGCAGCGCACACTCAAATTAGAGGAATCCTGAAACCCTAAAACACAGCCTGCTCTGATATCAGTTGAAGGGAGAGAGTTAGGGTTTCATGTGGGAGACACACACAGAGAAGAAGGGAGAGAGAGAGAGAGAGACATGTGGAGATAAGTCAACTCACCAAGTATGAGTGTGTGACTCCCCTATCACACATGTATATTTGCTCTAGTACACATAGTGCACTTAGTACATTAAAAGTACTAAGTGTACTATGTACTATAAAACTTATGGGCTAGTACACACTATAAGGGTGGGCATAATGCCTTTACCCCAACAAAGAGGATTATGGCACTTTGATTATGCTCATTCTTTATGTGGATGACATGTTGCTAACTGAGAATGATATGGATAAAATTTCAGCATTCAAAGCCGAATTTCAAACGTCATTTGAGATGACAGATTGGGATTGTTGCATTATTATTTGGGCATACAATTTGTGCAGACAGATGTTGGCATTTATGTACACCAATCAAAGTACATTCAAAAGCTGTTGCACAAATTTGGGTTTCAAGATTATAAGCCCATCTCTACTTCTATGGAGCTAGGGCTGAAATTGAGCATGTATGATTTTGGAGAGCCTTTTGATATGAGTGTTTACAGCCAAGCAGTGGGTTGCCTTATATACTTATGCAACACATGCTCGGATATTCAGTTTGGGGTTTTCCAGTATAGCAAATTTATGCACAACCCAAGTAAAAAGCATTGGCAAGCAGTGAAGTGGATCTTCCATTATCTTTAGGGCTCCTCGGATCTTGTGTTGGTATATCCCTGGGGGCAGCTTGCAGTTACATGCTTACAGTGATTTCGATTGGACTGGTGACTATGATACACGG
This sequence comes from Cibotium barometz, assembly GCF_041138505.1. NCBI lineage: Eukaryota > Viridiplantae > Streptophyta > Polypodiopsida > Cyatheales > Cibotiaceae > Cibotium > Cibotium barometz. Next base: position 9,149,290 of record NC_141056.1, on the reverse strand, counting down.
TAATCCACCAGCGGGAAATTTTTTTTTTGGGCATTCATGCATATCATGGCTGAGCAAAAAGCAGCCCATTGTTGCCACATCTATTTGTGAGGCTGAGTACAGGGCAGCCTTTACTGCCACGATAGATTGTGTACGGCCGAGGAGATTGATGACTGATATTCGTGAGAGTTAGCATACACTCACCACCATACTCACTGACAGTCAGAGTGCTATAACTATGGCACGAAACCTAGTGTTTCATGCACGTACTAAGCACATAGAGATTCATTATCACTATGTCAGGGAGAGGATTCATGGAGGGGAGATCTCATTATCTTATTGCTCTACACAGGACAATGTTGCAAGATCTGTTCACGAAGATGTTGCCTCGAGAGAAGTTTGAAGCTTTTCGCAAAGCTTTAGGCTTACTCTCCTACAGAGAGTGAGGTGCTCAGACCTTGTACAGGTTCACATTGCCACTATAGGGGGGATTTATTGGCATATATCCTATGAGTTATGCCACATATACTATTGAGTAGTGCCACATGTGAACATGGACTAACCAAGGGCACTTTTGTCCCTTTGGGGTTTTCCTCTTGGATATTAGGTGTGAAAGGACCACATTTATTATGTATTTTGATATTGTGGAGTCAACCCCCTTGGTCCACACTTTTTGTATCCTATCTTCTTTGAGCATTAATCTCTGTGCGTGTCTGTTTTCTGTGCAACCCTAACCTAACATCAATACTGGTGCTTTACTGGCATAACACTCAAAAGCTTCTTTCTCCATCTTGGCCCACCTAAACTCGACTGTTTTCTTTGTCCGGATCATGCAATGGTCCGGCAACCATTGCAAACCACTTGATGAACCTTTTGTAGTAAGAGCATAGTCCCAAAAAGCTTCTAACTTCATGCACACTGGTCAACTTTGGCCATTTCATAATAGCCTTGACCTTGTCTAGATCCATCTATTTCCCATCTCTAAACACTACATGGCCCAAATAGTGAATTTCTGACAAGAAGAACTCACTCTTCTTGCCATTTGCATAAAGCTTGTGCTTTCTCAATTCTTGGAAAACAATATCCAAATGCTTTTTATGCTCTTTCTCATTATTAGAGTGTACTAAAATATCATCAAAGAAAGTACGTGTGAATTTTCGATGGGCCCTGAAGATTCTCTATCATCCAGTGAAATGTGGCAGGGGCAACAGGTAGACCAAAGGGTAACATAAGAAATTTGTATAGCCCAAAGGTAGTCTTGAACATTGTTTTGTGCACATCCTCAGGAGCAATCCTTATTTGATGATAGCCACTCTTCAAGTATATCCTGCTGAACACTTTGGATCCATCCAACCTGTCTAGGGTATCATTAGTCCTAGGTATGGGGAACCTAATCTTTATAGTAATCTTGTTGAGGGCTCTATAATCGACGCTCATGTGCCAAGCACAGTAGCACGGGAATGCCGTTTCCACCCCTTGGGAAGAGTGGAATGCGTTCCCCCAAGGTTGAGATGCCTAAACCGGATGTAGCGTGCATGGGGGAACGATTTGGCATGGGAACGGCCAGGGGAACGTGGGGGAACGGTTACATGGAATGTTTGGTTGTCGTTCCCCCTTTCGGGAACGTTTTTTATGTTTGGCCAAGAAAAAAAAAAGGAGAAAAAGTGTACCTGTTGTTGCGAGCCGCTTGTGGATATCCTTGAAAGACGTACCCTATTGTTGCCTACCCGCATACTTCTTAGGCCCGTGCGGCGTGCGTACGTGATAGCTGTGAGTCACGAGTGGGCTCCTCTCTCGAGTCTCTTTAGACTTCGACTCCTACTTTCCAAGGCAAGGCAGCAAGGCTACTTACTTTCCCCTCTCTCTTTCTCTCTCGTTCCCCCTTACCAATTCCCCTCGTTCTCGTTCCCCTTGTGGCTTGTTCTTGTTCCCGTTCTGTTGCTACTATGGTGCCAAGATCCATCCTCCTTCTGGCCTAACAATACTAGAGACCAAAGGGTGAAGAACTAGGCCTATCCAAACCCTTTTCCAATAACTCATTTACTTGCTTCATAATCTCCTCTTTCTGGGTTAGGCTTACGTGGTAGGGTGGCTGGTCTGGAGGTGAACTCTCAGGAATGAGGTCGATTTGATGATCTTCTGGCCTCTTTGGTGGTAGTTCATCTGGTAAAGAATGTGCAAAACAATCTTATATGTCACCAGCCTGGACATTTCCCCAGTATGAAAGGAGTCTGGTGGACTCCAAGATGTCTAAATATTTGGAAAGTACAAGCTTTGGGAATGGGGGATTATCCTAGAATACAAAGGACCACACTCCTGAAATTTAGGAGAGTTGCTATTTTTGGCCCAATTCCGATGGAAATTTTGTTCGCGTCATTACATCTGGAAATGAGCAGATACCAAGAGTTGGCAAAGTGCCTATGACAGAATGTCTACCAGTTGGGATATTTTTAGGGATAAAGTTTGTGGAAGGACCCATCTCTTAGATTGGGACATGTGGCAAGAAAGTGGACCAAAGTGAGACAAGTGGCCTGACACTTGTTAGAAAGTGGATCAAAGTGAGACAAGTGGCCTCACACTTGTCACTTCAGCTATCTCTCCACTTGTCATTGTAGCCTTCTCTTGCCATTTTAGCTCATGGGAGGCCCAAATCTATAAATTGGAGCCCTCTCTCTTTATTAAGAGAGGCTCTCTTGCTGCACACTAGCCTCTATCACCGCTACAGGCTGCCCTATTGATGGCTACTCTCTTTCTCTCTCACTTGAAGGGTGCCCATGAAGAATACCGACTGTTGGGGACTGTTTTGGAGGCTTCCATCGCGAAGAAATATTGAAGGCAAGGGTATTTAATCATTTATTATGATTTCTAGCCATTGTACTTGTTGTACCAACCTTTGTACCTGCTGTACCAGCCATTGTACTGGCTATACCAGTCCTTGTACTTGTTGTACTTGCTGCACCACCCATTGTACCGATTGTACCAGCTTCTATACTTGCTGTACCAACCATTGTACTTACTGTACTAGTCACTGTATATGTACCAGCATTTGTACTTGTTGTACCTGCTATACCAACCATTGTACCGGTTGTACCAACCATTGTATCGGTTGTACCAGCCACAGTACGAGCTGTACCAGCCACTGTAAGAGCTGTACCAGCCATTGTACCTACTGTACCGGCTGAATGGAGAGTTGTACTTGTTGTACCAGCTCTATTGCATGAAGACCCGTGGTTTTTGGGAAAGAATCAGTACCCACACGGAGGTATATGGATTATGTTGTTGGCTCGGCATTTCTACAGCCTATGTTCCGGCTTGGTTGCCTCGTGTTGGGCCGTGTTATGGCATTTGTATATGGATAATCCGGCATCTCCCGTGGGGAGAGTAAGGCCCTCAAAGCTTGTACATGATATTATTCTCCTTGGGTAATAAAATACTCCAAGGGGGGGTCGGCCCATTCCGGCCTCTGTGTGGTGTCACATGTGCAAGATCCATTTTCAGCATTTGTGGATCTTTTGTCCAGCGTTTATGTTTTATGCAAAGTGATGATGGATGTGTTAAGGCTATGGCCATGTTTAAGTGTTTTAATATGCATTGATGGTATCAACAAGTGTGTCAAAGACCCTAGTCCCCCGGGCACCTGGCGCGAGTTTCATTATACCTCTTTAAGAAATCAATCCTCTCTGTATCGAAACTAGAGAGGGACTCTTCAGGCTTAGACTCTTTATTTTATAGTCTTTTACAAAAAGCAAGTACGAGGAAATAGACGATTTCATTGCTTTGGAAACTTGTACATGGGATATTATGGGAATAGAGTTTCAACTCCCACATCAAAAGATACATTCTTGCCTTTGAAAGGGAACCTAAACTTGCTTCGGTCCCTATAAATGGCTAGATCAACTCTCCTATGCCAAGGCATACCAAGTACAACATCACAATGGCTTAGTTTTCCCATAACAAAATTCTCATGATCTACATATTCCCCTATCTCAATCCTAAGTTTCCCAAGGATTGGGGTGATTTGAGATTGCATCCCTTCAAAGGCAACACTTGACATTTCCGGAGTGCCAAACCTCTCCTTACGTAGTTTGAGAGCTTTAATGATCCAAGAATGGATATAATGGTAAATAGCGCACCAATATCAAAGTGGATAAGAATAGGCTGGGTGGGAACCTTTGCCCCAAGCCATAAACAGCTTCCTCTTCTCTGAAGGAGTATCATCCAGTTGCGTGAGTTCTTCAGGGAGAGCATTCACCTCAGGTGATTTTTGCGGCTGATTTTGCTTCTTTGGCTTACTAGCATCTCCATGAAGTCCTTCCATGTGATCGATCTTGGTACAAGACTCGAATCCTGCAAGCAAACAAACAAACAAACAAACAACAAGGGGGTGCAGGCCTGACTCACCTCCCAACCATGACAGCCGTGGGCAAGCCCACAGTCTTGGCTGTCCCCACTGAGCCACGAGCTGAGCTAACTAGGTTGACGTACCGACCAATCTCCTCCTCGCGACGTCCCATACCGCCACGAAGTTGCCCTCGCGAGCCTCGAGATTGCTGCCTGTCTCGGTTGCGTAAAGTAGGTGTACGTCTGCACTAGATCTAGGCACCAAGACCATAGAGCTCTCACAAACTCGCGAGACTCTCTATATCTCAATAACTAACCTTGGCCACCCTTTTATAGGCTCTTGGTCGGTCATCGGGCGTCCACACTTGGGCGACCGCCCGTCCATACTTGGGTGCCCGCCCGTTAGTCTATCCCTAACTCAGCTCGTCAATCAGCCTGCCTAGCTCCAAGCTTCCCCAAGCCTTGAAACTAGTCTTGCGTGCGTGTAGCACACGGTAGATCTGAAGAGTAGTCAATGTCTCCCATGTAGCGTCCTCCTCAACACGATCCTTCCACTTGATCTTGTATTCCGTGATAAGCGTATTACGCAATCTTCTTTCACGAAATCCAAGAATCCTTTCAGGTTCATGCGGAACAAATGTCATGTCCTCGATATCTATAATTTCTTGAGGAGTAACTAACTGATGTGCTCCACCCAGTACTTCCTTAAGTCTACTAACATGAAATACAGGATGAACTTTCACATGAGAAGGCAAATCCAATTCATATGCAACTGAACCAATCTGTCATGTAACACGAAATGGGCCATAGTATCTAGGGGATAATTTCGGAGATCGACTTGTCCATAAAGTCTCGGAATCTTTTGGAACTCGCAAATACACCATCGTTCCTTCAGAGAACTCTCTGGGTGAACGATGTCTATTAGAATAAAACCTGTCTCGGTCTTGAGCAATTCTAATAGATTCCTTCGCAACTTGTAACATTTCCTACATATCTTGCAAAAAATTGCGTACTGCATCATGCTGAAGTCCTGAGAATCCTACTGTAACAGGTGATCTAGGTTGAAAACCATACATAAGCATGAAAGGACTAAACCCTGTACTCGTATGCTTAGTACTGTTATATGCAAATTCTAACATAGGAAGATAATCCTTCCATGAACTCTGTCTTTTGGATACATATGCTCGAAGCATATCCTCCAAAATCTGATTCACTCTTCAGTCTGGCCATCGGATTGAGGATGATCAGAGGAACTCAAATTGAAAGTTGTTTCCAACTTCTCAAAAACAAGTTTCCAAAAATCACTCGTAAACCTAGAGTCCCTATCACTGACTATGTCTTGCGGTAACCCGTACCGTCTAAACAATTGCTCGATAAACTGCCGTGCTAATTGCGTAGCTGTAATAGTCTTCCGGGTCGGTAAAAATCTAGCCATTTTTGTCAAGCGATCTACCACAACCCAAATAGAATCGTGGCCTTGATGCGTTCTTGGCAATCCGGTAATAAAATCCATGGAAATACTCTCCCATTTATTACCTGGGATTTGCAAAGGATGCAACAACCCAAAGCGTTCAGCTTTATTTGCTTGACAAATTTGACACTTTCATCTTTGGCCAATAAAAAGTGTGTTTCACTAACGATAGTGTCCTGTGTACCCTAGGGTGTCCAGCAGAAGGGGCGTCGTGACACTCCTTAAGAATCTTGGACCTAATGTCCGGGATAAGTGGTACACAAATTTTGTCATTACGGAATAGTAAACCATTCCAAATCATCCACTGTCCTTCTGCAGCTCTATCAGTCCTGCAAAGCCCTCTCAATGACTGAAATAAGTCAGTAGAAATCTCGGTGAACCACAAAGTATTCACCTCTCGAATTCGACTAAGCGCATCTGCAACACTATTCATGGACCCTTTCTGATAACGGATCTCAAAATCAAAATCTTACATTAACTCAGTCCAACGAGCTTTCCTTCCTCTCAAATCATCCGCATCACATACATACTTGATTGACTGATCAGTCAATACCACAAACTTGGAGCCATATAAATAATGTCTCCAAACCTTGAGAGCATGAATCACAGCATAAAGCTCCTTCTCAAGGATTGGCCAACGAGATTGAGTGTCGTCTAGCTTTTTACTTTCAAAAGCAACCGGTCTACCATCTTGAAATAGAGCAGCCCCGATAGCAGTCACTAGCATCAGTTTCAAGAACATAAGGCTTACTAGGATCAGGCAATGCTAAGATGGGTGCTTCCTTGACTTTATCTTTCAAAAGTCTGAAGGCCATTTCCAAATCGTTATTCCAAGCGATAGGTTGATTTGACTTACGTCCACGACCTTTCAATAAGTCGGTCATCGGTAGTGTGAGCTGAGAGTACTCCGTACAGATTTTCGAAGAGAAACAACAAAACCGAGAAAAGAACGAAGTTGTTTCACTGTTCGCGGTATAGGCCAGTCCAGAACCTTCTGAACTCGGTCATAGTCAATGCTCAATCCATCTCGAGTGATCTTGTGTCCCAAGTAAATGATGGCGGTCATAAAGAACTCACATTTACTTAACTTAGCATATAGTCGATTCTGTCTTAAAATAGATAAGACAATCGTAAGGTGTCTGACATGATCCTCAAGAGTACGACTATATATCAAAATATCATCCAGGAACACCACCACAAATTTTTCCAAATGTTCACGAAAAAGATTGTTCATCATTTCCTGGAAAGTGGCTGGAGCATTGGTTAACCCAAAAGATAGTACGAGAAACTCGTAATGGCCATACCTAGTCCGAAAGGCAGTTCTTTCGACATGTCTTTCATGAATACGTATTTGGTGGTAGCCAGTACGTAAATCTATCTTCGTGAAATATTTCGCTCCTGCTAACCGGTCAATCAGGTCATCTGATCTAGGGAGAGGATAACGGTTCTTAATGGTCAGCTTGTTCAATCTCTTGTAATCTATACACATTCTCCAGGTATTGTCCTTCTTTCTCCAAAGCAACACATGTGCACCCCAAGGTGATTTACTTGGACGGATCTGGCCCATCCTCAAATAATCTTCGAGTTGTTTAGCCAACTCATCTTCCTCAGCTTGGCTCATCCTGTAAGGTGGAATACTGACAGGATGAGCACCAGGGATCAAGTCAATACGATGATCTACTGCCCGTTCAGGTGGTAAACCCGATGGCAGTTCCTTAGGAAATACATCTTGAAATGAATCAAGTATCTTCTGTAATTCTTTGCTTTCAAACACACTTAATTCATTGACATCTATGGAAGATATGAGAAATGAAGAAAGTGGAATCAATACACAATGGAAAGCGGTATACAAAGAAGAATTCATTATATTTCCAAAAGCAATTGTATTTACAAGAGGTCCCTGAGAGGGATGAATACAATCACCTAAAATACTATACTTGGTGTTCCTATGTTGAAAAGAAAAAATATGACTAGACCAATCTATCTGGACTTGAAGAGTCTTAAACCACTCAATCCCTAATAACAAGTCTACATTTTCTAGATGCATTACATAGCATTCCAGAGTGTCTTTGTAGTCCTGAATCTGGATTGGAAGCATCTCCACCTTTCGGTCCCAAACTTGCCTTCCCGCAGGTAGGCGTACCTCATAGGTATGATCGCTGGGTGTCGTATCAAGACTCAATTTCTGCACAAGTTTGTAGTTAACAAAATTGTGTGAGCTGCCAGGGTCTAAAAGAATGTGAATCTTATGGCCATTCACTTCTCCATAAACTGGGAGAAGATCATTCAAGCCAAATACTTTAGAATTGAACAGACAATCAGAACAAGTACTAGGGCGAGAAAGTACAGTAATTGACGTACCTGTCAAAGACAACTGATTAGCTGCCTTTGGCTTGGGTCTTGCGTTCGTCTTGGCACCCTTTTGCTTTGGGCACTCGTTACGCATGTGTCCTTTTTCTTCGCAGATAAAACAACGTCCTTCCTTCTTGAGCTTTAAAGCCCTAAGGAGTCGTTTCTTCTTCGCTGGTGTCGAACTGGAATTCTTCGAAGGTTGGTCCGAAGACTTTCCTTCTGTCGTGTTAGCCATATGTGCGGAGAACTTTCGTTTATGCTTGTTCCCTTGCTCGGTAACGGGTTTCGACTTGGAAGAGACCATTGTATCATCATAGATACGAGCTGAATGAATGACTTCGTCCAATGTTTTGCATTTGTTATTTTTAACTATGAGTCTGGTAAACCAGCTACAAAGAACCCCAAAAGAGTAGTGGGATCCATCTTTGTAGCTTTCATCTGCAAGTCCCTAAACTTCTGGAAGTAGACCTCATAAGTGAGGTGCTGTGAGGTCATGGTCAAAGCTGAAAACGGAGCAACAACATCATAATCATCCTCTTTCGTGAGGAATTCTTTCTTGAAGACGTCTTCGAATTGTGCCCCAGTCGTTGGCGTAGGGTTGAGTTCCTTCCACCAAAGCAAAGCTTTGCCATCATATGGATGAAACTGAAAGTGAACTTGCCACTTATGTAGCCAAGTGTCCACGATCTCCTTGGTGCGCTGCTTTTACTTGCCCCCGAACGGTTCCGGAGTAATGTTGGGGCCTAAAGCTGAAACCACGGTATCCATACCCGAGAAAGTAGAGAGGGTAGTGGTCAATAGAGCGATGGAGTTCTGCAAAGCTTGCATCTGGGCTGCGATTTGTGCCAGACGTTCCGATGAAGAAGCTTCAAGAGCTACTTTGAACTCTTGGAAAGCTGATTTTGACACAAAATTGTCAAAAAGATCGGCATCGGTACCTTCTGTAGCCGGCAAGCCTTCGCGTTCCACAAGGGGCTCCAACTCCGATTCTTGGGTCGACATCGTGAAGAGGGTAAGGGGAGAGAAAATTCGATCTTTGCACAATAAAAGTGCGAGGGAACTTGAGAGCTTGAAAACTTGAGAGATGTGTGGCAAGAAGCCCACTTAAGGGGGTTTATAAAGGTTTCCACAAAAACTAAAAGCTCCCAAAAGCTATCTTTGGCTTTTGTTTTGTGTTTTATATATATATATATATATATATATATATATATATATTCTTAAAAAAAACACTTTTAAACCTTGGAGAAGGGATTTGTAAACTTTAAAAAAAAAATAAACTTAAAAAAAACGAAAGCCCCAAAAAAGACGTATGCTTTCCTTGTTTTTTTTTCTCTCTTTCCTCCTGGATTAGAGCCGCCGGCGTGCTGCTGTCTACTGACGTCAACCTGCGTTGCCGTCGTCCACTACTGCCGGTGCATGGTTTCCGGCCGGCGCCCGAGTGCCTGCTGCGTCGGCTGCTGTCGTCAGCTGTGTGTCGCCGGTACCTTTGCGCCAGCCTGCGCCTGCACCAGCCCGTGTAGGCGTGGCCACAAGGCCACGTGGGCCTGGGCGCCCGCCTGGCTTGGCCTGGCTTGGGCGCTGCCTGGACTGGCTATGCAGGCCTGGCCGCCTGGCTACATGAGCCTTAGGCGCCTGGCTGCCTGTAGCTGCCGCCTTTGCCTACACGTACAGCTCTTTACGACCAGCAGCTCCTCACGATCAACACTGCAGCGTGCGCTTGGCTCGCTTTCTCTCGCTCTCTCTCGTTCGGGCCAAAAGCAACGTGCTTTTTCTGTTTTCTCTCTGTAGTTCATGTGACTGCACAAACGAATCTCTTCTCTTCTTTGCAAAGCAAACGACCCTACTTAGACTACCACCTCCCATCAACATGGGTTTCTTTGATGAAGAAAAACACATACTATTTCTGAAAACAACAGTATGCACAGAAAAACAGCAAGCTTTTTAACACATACCTTTCTTCGACCTCATCTTCTCTACCTACCGACTTGCTCGTTCATGAGGTATGCTCTTATACCACTATCAAATCCCCACGGATCTCCTCGTGATCGATCCTGGTACGAGACTCGAATCCTGCAAGCAAACAAACAAACAAACAAACAAGGGGGTGCAGGCCTGACTCACCTCCCAACCATGATAGCCATGGGCAAGCCCACAGTCTTGGCTGTCCCCACCGAGCCACGAGCTGAGCTAACTAGGTTGACGTACCGACCAATCTCCTCCTCGCGACGTCCCATACCACCACAAAGTTGCCCTCACGAGCCTCGAGATTGCTGCCGGCCTCGGCTGCGTAAAGCAGGTGCAAGTCTGCACTAGATCCAGGCTCCAAGACCATAGAGCTCTCACAAACTCACGAGACTCTCTATATCCCAATAACTAACCTTGGCCACCCTTTTATAGGCTCTTGGCTGGTCATCGGGCGTCCACACTTGGACGCCCGCCCGTCCATACTTGGGTGCCCGCCCGTTAGTCTATCCCTAACTCAGCTCGTCAATTAGCCTGCCTAGCTCCAAGCTTCCCCAAGCCTCGAAACTAGTCTTGCGTGCGTGTAGCACACGGTAGATACACACTGCGCACATGACATTCCATGTGGGGACACTTGTCTCATTCTAGATACCACATGTCTTAATTTTAGAGGTGATTCTTCTGGAGGTCAACCACCTTGGACATTTGAAAGGCATGCCACATGGAAAATCTTGTCAAAGAAACTTGGAGATTGGATTCTGTGTAGTCACTAGTGCATTCAGAAAGGGTGACATATTAGCTTGTAAACAAGCTATGCCTATCCTCCTCTCTTTTTTAGGCTAGGTACGTCTCTTCCTCCCATGGAGCATACTTTGTGTTCTGATACTGCACGTGTTGATTTTTTACAGGTTTGTAACTGGTGTGATACCTTCAGGCAATGATGATTTGAAGGGAGACGAAGCTGATACAATCCTCATGTTCAAAAATGCGCTGGGGCTTGAGGATCCGGATGCTGCAGCTGTACACATTGAAGTATGATCTTTTTTGCAGTCTCTTTCTAGAAGTGTGAAGATCCCTGTATTGCAGAGCTGTGCACATTGAAGTATGGGGTTTCTGAGTCCATCAATAGGAGTGTATGTGTAACTGCAATCTCCCAGGTGTCTTAATTTCATGACTGTGATTGCAGATTGGAAGGCGGATATTCAGACAACGCTTGGAGACTGGGGATAAGGATACTGCAGTTCAAGAGCGCCGGGTATGAAAGGTTTCTTTTCTGGAATCTATAGAATGTGGCCAAGTTCCTGGGCACCTTCTCTTGTCATCTGCGTGCATTTGTACCCTCTTGTCTCAGCTGCATGGTGTTGGTTTTTCTTGCACCCGCATTGTGAACTGTTCTTGGTGTTCTGGTGCAGGCTTTCCAAAAATTGGTCTATGTGTCAAATCTTGTTTTTGGCAATGCGTCAAAGTTTTTGCTGCCGTGGAAGCGTGTATTCCAGTTGACAGATGCTCAGGTAAGGTGCCTGAGTCTGTTGGACCTGTTGATGGCTGTATGTGGTTACACTTGTAACTTGTACTTGTGATTCTAATCGGTTTTGTTTTCATCTTTCGCTGTCATAGATTAAGCTGATTCTTGTGTGGGTTTTGTGTTTATGTCATGTTTCAAGGTGGAAATAGCAATGCGGGACAATGCCCAGAGGCTGTTTCAAGCTCAATTAAGGACTATTGGTGCTGGTGAGTGCACTGGAGTGTTGAGTTGCGTTTTGATCAATGCAGTCTCTTCTATTGGTGTGTTTGCAGCTTCACATGTTTCATCAAACGTTAGCTTCCGCTGATGTTTTTTAACATCGATGCAGATGTTGATTTGGATAAGCTGATGAGCTTAAGGAAGGTACAGCTGAAGTTGAAGCTGTCTGATGAGGTATGGTGACTTCTGAAGCATTTTCTTGTCTTGAGTGCATGCTTTTTCTTTGGGATTCTTTTGGATCAAAAGGACCTTTCTGTTATAACTTTTCCCCTGGTGCATAATGAAATGCATGTTTCAGCACAGAGATGATCACAAGATGTATATCTAGTTTGCTTATGTACAGGCAGGCACAGAGGTGGTCACATGATGTGTATTCAGTTTGCCTATGGACGGGTTAACATTAAAGTCCAGCTTGGCTGGCACAGAAAGTCCGGCTTAGCTGGAACGAAGTCCAGTTTGGTTGGCATGAAGCCCTAGCTTGAGGCACGAGATCACACTACATTGGCTTTGTGATCTTGATGGTTGCATGCATTTCTAGCTACAGTTGTGACATACCATCAAGTTAGGGTACCACCGCATGATGTACATAAGACAGCTTTTTGCACATCTTTCGGATTGTATGAGTATCTTGTGATGCCTTTCGGATTGACAAATGCCCCCACCTTTTTTAATAGGTCAATGGATAGGATCTTTAGAGAACACTAGAGGCTCACAAGAACTTTCTTTGAATGATATTCTTGTGTTCTCCAAGAATGAGGAAGAACTCAAAAACACCTTGCCATAGTGTTTGAAGAGTTCAGAAATATACTGCTCATCAATGGCAAGGAAAGTGAATTGCTCTTATCCAAAATTCATTACCTTGGACATATTGTCTCCAAAGATGGGGTATGCATGGAACTCGCAAAGGTGCATGTGGTGAAAGATTGGCCACAACCTAAGAATGTGCATGAGATACGCAACTTCGTGGGTCTATGCTTATACTAAAGGAGGTTAATGTGGCATTTTGCTCATGTGGCATCGCCTTTACATGCTTTGACAAAGAAGAGGGCCATGTATAAATGGTCTAAAGTTGAAAATGATGCGTTCTTGGGAGGCCCGTGCCCATTGTGTCCGTTGCCTGACTTTTACAAGCCATTCTCCGTAGAATGTGATGCATCCGGGGATTGTACAAGTGCCATCCTAAATCAAGAGGGACATGCACTTGGGCATTTATGAGAAAGAACTCATGGCCGTAATTCACGGTTTAACAATGTGGTAACACTATCTTTTAAGGGCTGAATTTATAGTTAAGATGGATCATCAAAGTTTGCAATTTTTTCTCACGCAGATAAACCTTTTGGAAAATCATATGCGAATGGCAAATTTTCTACCCTTATTTCATTTTCAGATTTTGCATATGCTAGAAAGAAGAATGTCGTGGCCGATGCCCTTTCCCATAGGCCTTATGTTGGTGCCGTGATAGTGGCCTCATAGGAGGACTTTGTTAGCATTTCATCCTATGCTCTACCCATATTTGTTCCCTTTTCATGGCCCTTGATTGTGGGCTGGCCACCCCTATTTTTTGGCATTTTTCCCAGGTTGGGTCCTCCATGACCAGTCAGCCAGGCCATGCCTATATAAAGTTGGGCTGGCCTCTCTCATTCACATGTTCATTAGTTGTTGTGTGTGGTTCATGTGTTGACACACTTGCCCCCTTTTGTATCCTTCACTTATGAGCCTATTAGGTCTCTTGCTCGGGATTGTATTTCTTGCAATATATTGATCCTTTTGGCTTCATCTCTCTCTCTTTGTGTCTTGCACTCTCAGTTCAGCACAATCTAGTGCTTTCTTTGCTCGGGATTGTATTTCTTGCAATCTATTCATCCTTTTGGCTTCATATCTCTCTCTTTGTGTCTCGCACTCTCAGTTCAGCACAATCTAGTGCTTTCTTTGTTTCCGATGTATGCACACTCTATTAGACTTGTCTATGATGCAAGAGAAGTATGCTACCGATGATGATTTTGCAACCATATGGGCTGATTTGCAGGTGGAAACTCCACGAGTGCTTGTCACATGTACAGATGGGCTCCTTATGTATCATAACAAGCTATGTATGGTAAAGGGACAAAGTTATGGAAGAATCCCATGCACCACCGTATGCAGGCCATAGAGCGATTATACCTACCTCACAAATGATTGAGAAATACTTCTATTGGCGTTCCATGCAAAAGGATATTGATGCCTTTGCTGGGCTGTCAAAAGGTGAAGTTTAACAAATAGAAGACAACCGGGCTTGTTGCAACCATTGCCCGTGCCTCATGAACCTTGGGAGAGCATTACCATGGATTTGCCTCCACGTAGAATGGCACGTAGAATGAATTTGCATCGCACGTAGAATGGCCATGATGCCATATGGACTATCGTGGATAGATTTAGCAAACATGCTCATTCCTTGCCGATGAGGAAGACCATAAAGCTAGATCATATGGTGAAAATCGTTTTGTTTCAAGTGTTCAAACATCATGGAATGCCCACATCTATCGTGGGGGGTAGGGACCCTCAGACCACTAGCTTGTCCTGGAGGGCATTGTTTGAGAATATGGACACACAACTCAGCTTTTTGTCCTCATATCACCCCGAGATAGATGGTCAAAGTGAGGTTGCAAATTCAGCCGTGTTCGATTTGCTTAAGTGCTATGTGGCGGAGTAGAAAAGCATATGGGAAACGTATCGTGTCACCATTTGGTCCATCTCCATTTCTGGAGCCACTTCTATGGGACTGTCACTCCATAGAGCAGCCAGATTTGTGCCATGTTCACATGGGGCCAGGCCAGTGTCCCATGTGAAAGGGCCAGTTTTATGGTGTCACATGGACGGGAGCCAGATCAGTGCCACCCGTGAGCGACCAATGCTGCGTCACATGGACGGGAACCAGTTTCGTGCCACCCCTGTGTGATTTGTTTCGTGCTGGATGGATAGGAGCCTGTTGGTGCCACCCGTGTATGGCTAGGATGGTGTCTTACCTATGGGATTGTCACTCCATAGGAAGACCAAGACATATTTATTTATATCTGTCGCGCCAGTTTTGTGCCCGACAGGAACCTCTTATACAAGTTTCATGAAAGGGAGATTTCGTCCATTATTTGTGCACATGCATTTATGCGTGCATGCATAAATTTGTTTTTGCACCTGTTATGCCGTGCCAGTACACTGGACGGGGACACCCCCAGTGTACCGTAGAGTGCTGTTTGCTGACTTGGTGGTGTGGCATGTGAATAGGTGGTAAGTATTTTTGTTTTGGCCTTTTAAAATGGTAAAATTCATAAACTAGAGTGAACCTTAATATTTATAAGGTATTGTGTTCACACTCAATTTAAATAAGGGCTGGACTCTTGTTTATGTGAGAAGGGCCCAAAGTAATAAGATGAACTAAGGTTTATAACCTTAGCTTGCATGGAGATTCCGACGTGTGGGTTGGTGGATTAACTTGCCATCTTCATCACTTGTTGTACCCGCCTGCCTCTCCACGCTTGGTTTTTTTCACTCGTTTTCTCTCCACGCCTGGCTGTACCTATCATCTCCACGCTTGGTGTACCTGTTGCCCAGCCACGCCTGGCTGTACCTATCTTCTCCACGCCTGGTTGTACCTACTGCCCAGTTGTACCTGGCTGAACCTGCCTACAGTACTGGCTGTACTTGCTTTCCTTGCTGTATCTGGCTGTATCTGACAAGGACCTGCAGTACCTGCAACTGCTGGCTGCCCACGTGTACCTGTTGTACCACCTACAGATTGCTACAGCCCATGTATTGTTTCTGCCTTGTGTGTACTTGCTGTACCATCTTCAGTACCTAGTACCTACTGGCTGTCCACGTATACCTGACAGTACCACCTGTTGGCTGCCCACGTGTACTTGACAGTACCTGTTGTACCTGTCTTGTGTACCTGCTGGTTGTTTTGTGGAAGCTTCCATTTTGGAGTACATTACAAGGGAAATGGTCTTCACTACTGAGATTTGAATTAAAATCCATGCCAAGTATTTATTTCAATATTTTATCTCAAATTCAGATAATAATTCAAGTTAAATGCTGTTATTCCAAGCTTTGTGTAGCTAAGTTCTTCTCCAGTTGCATACACTCTGGAGAATCATTGGAAAGAGGTTTCTCCCATGACGGCCCTGACCGTGCCCTCATTTATAGAGGAGCCAGTGAAGGTCAAGAGGGTATGAGGAAAAACCAAGTATAAAGCTTAATTGGGAGAACCGGGAAACGTTCCCTCTGCAATGTACACTGTTGCCTGCGTTAGTATGGCGTTTGTGCACGGTCGTGGTAATGACCTGGCTGACAATACCATTAAACTCATTGAGATGGGCTGTCATAGAAGCCCCTTCCTTCATCTGAAGGCCTATGAGTCTCTTCAACCAATACACTTTGCTTGAGGCACTTTGTTGGGCATACAAGTCCTGCAATCTTTGCCACATTTCCCAAGCTGTCTTCTCTTCACGAATGCTGAAAAGTAATGAGTCTAACACAGACAACATGATAGTAGATCTTGCCAGCTCATCCATATCTTCCCACTCTTCAGCAGTAAGAGAAGCGGGCATCACACCCCTTTCTTTGATAGGCTTGTGCTGCTTTTTCTGGAGCAACACATTGTAGCACTGGGTTTGCCAAATATCATAATTATGCGAGCCTTCAAGCTTCTTGATGTGAAGCAATGAAGAGCTCTCACCTGTGGTTGCCATAGCAAAATGCAACCTGTCAATGCCTGACTCCCTGCAAAATGTGCAAACACTGCACCAAAAGCACACACAGTGCTCACAGTTATTCTCCCAAGCTTTATCTCCCACTGCGGAAGCAAGAATGCAACTTTCCTCCCACTTTATGTGATGAAATCACCAAAATCTGGTTGCTGCAGATTTTGGACAGCACCTTAAATGTGCTCTGTTGCCCTTCCAAAGTACTGTACAGCAGTACCAAGTGCTCACCAATGATGTACCAAACCTGTACCGGCAAGTACAACAGCTGAAATTGAACCTTTTGGTCACTCAAAACAGTGTACAGCCATGCCAAAACATGCACAAAGCTGTGCCAAATCTGTACCAGCAGGTACAATAGCAATAAATGCTCTCCTGGCTGTCCAAATGAGTGAAAATCAGACTTTTACAGTCCCGTACACTGCATAAAACAGTCCCGAACAGAAATTGGGCAAAGCCT
Organism: Cibotium barometz; assembly: GCF_041138505.1. NCBI lineage: Eukaryota > Viridiplantae > Streptophyta > Polypodiopsida > Cyatheales > Cibotiaceae > Cibotium > Cibotium barometz. The sequence goes on along the minus strand of NC_141056.1, from coordinate 9,132,248 downwards.
GCTGCTTTGCCAAGCTCAACAAGCATACAAACTTGAAAAGCCCCTTGATTTGAGATCAATTTCTGATCATACATGGTACATTGACGCACATGAAGGCATCCAGAGTGTTCACGATGCTTTCCCCTGGCCACATATACATCAAATACATGAAACCCCTTTGATTTAAGGCACATTGAGTGCTTGTAAGGCATCAGCACATTATCCACAGCATCAAATGCGATTGCCTGCATGCAAATCAACCAAATCGGCACAAAAGCCCCTTGATTTGCACTGCAATTTGCTGCAATTTTGCCCAAATGTGCGATTTCTCACATCATACAGCATGTATGAGTGCTTAATTGCACAATTACATCAAAAGCCCCAAATTTCGACATTCAATTTCCTGCAAATTGATCCTGATTGTGACCAATTTCTTGCAAATTGATCCTGATTGTGACCAATGTCACCCAATTTTGCCAATTTTGCTCAAAAATTGAGCAATTGGGCACCTGTATCTGCTCAATTGTTGATTGTACTTGCTCAATTGCAAATCCCAAAAAAAATGAGAAAAATACCTTGTAATTTTTGATTTTTTCTTCAATTTGCAGGCTAAATTTTGTTGTTGCATTTTTGGTGCTGCTACAGAAATCTGATGCAGATGAGGGACTCCTCAGGCATGAGTATCCTCAAAGAGAGCAGCCCAAGACATGGGCAAAGAGAGATGCTGCTTCACTGCCTGCCAAGACAGTGCTTCACTTGAGCTCGAGAACCTGATTAAAGGCTTCTTCTGCCTTCTGTGCTGCAAAGAGCCGCGAGAGATTCCAAAACCCCAGCTTCGCTACTGTTAAAAGCGAGCAAAAAAAGAGCGCAAAGGAGATGAGCGAAACCCACACGCGTATGAGAGCTTTCTTGTACGCAGCCTGGAACTATTCGCGCTGTTGACGTCCGCCTGTGCGCTTGATTCAACGCACGCCTTCGCCTACTTTACGACTGGCATTTGTTCGCCAACGATCACTTCGCCGTCTCCGCCAGCAGAGCTTTGTGGACCAGCCGACGACCGTGTAGCGCTATAGTAGCCAGCGCCGCCTTCGCTTACTTGTCTAACGCCAGCCGACGACTTACTTCTTCGCTCGCCTTGTGGATGAGACTGTTTCGCCTAGCGCCAAGCTGGCCTAGAATTGCCCGCTTATGCTGCCTTGGCTATGTTCGCTCGCTTATGAGCGCCACCCGCCTACAGCAGCAGCCGCTGGTGGCCACAAAGCGCAACAAGCTTTCTACGAACGCTCACAGGAGCTTCTTACTCGCTCCAAATTTTGCCACCACAGCCTCTGCTCCTGGTCTTCGCTACAAGCTTGCCTTCACGATTGCTAGCTCGACTGTGTGCTCCAGTTGATGGCTCTGTTGTGTGGGAGTATGAGGAATTAGGGTTAGGTTATGTGGGAGACATACACAGAGAAGCAAGAGAGAGAGAGAGAGAGAGTTGTGGGGATAAGTCAACTCATGAGGCATGAGTGTGTGACTCCCCTATCACACATGTATATTGCACTAGTACACATAGTGCACTTAGTACATTAAAAGTACTAAGTGTACTATGTACTATAACTTATGGACTTGTACACACTATAACGGTGGGCATAGTGCCTTTACCCCAACAACCTCCCACTTAAAGGCAAAGTGCCCTTAAATGAAGGAAAAGAAAAAATCAGCATGTACATGATAATATACAAGGCCATATCAAGGCTGAAACTGGCCTCATCCAATGCCCATCAAGTGTCTGCAATGAGCAAACCGCTCCGGAGGCAAACTCTTTGTCAACAGATCAGCCGGGTTGTCATCCGTGTGAATCTTAACAAGGTGAATTTGCTTGTTCTCTATCACCTCTCTGATGAAGTGATACTTCACATCCACATGCTTCGTCTTTGCATGAAAAACAGGGTTCTTTGCCAACTGAATGGCACTCTGACTGTCACAATGCAACAATGGAATATCCCCTGTATAACCCAAATCAACCACTAACCGAGATAGCCATAATGCCTCCTTGCAAGCCTCTGTGGCTGCAATATGACACAGCACCTCCTGTGAATGTAAACACATAACCGGTAGTAGACTTCCGGTTATCTGGATGACCGGCATAATCCGAATCCGTGTAACCATGCACTAATGCATCCTGTTTGCCAAAGCAAATGCACATATCCTGTGTGCCCTTCAGGTATCTCATGACACCTTTCACTGCTTCCCAATGCTTCGTGCCAGGGTTGGCCATGTATCTAGAAACCACTCCCACTGCAAATGCAATGTCCGGCCTAGTAGCAACCATGGCATACATGAGACTGCCACAAGCTGAAGCATACGGAATCTTGGCCATATCAGCCCTGTCTCTATCTGACTGTGGGCTGTCCATAGCACTGAGTTTCACATATGGAGGCAAAGGAGTACTAGTCTTCTTCCCCCCGTCCATATTGAACCTCTGCAAGACTTTGCCAATGTATTCCTTCTGAGACAAATACAACACATGCTAATTTCTGTCCCGAAGTATCCGCATACCCAAAATGTGATTTGCATCATTCAAATCCTTCATATCAAAGGTTTGATGCAGCCACTGCTTCAAGGCATCCATCTCCTTACGAGATTTTCCGGCAATCAACATATCATCAACATAGAAAATGAGAATCAATAGACTACCATCCAAAGCTTTCTTGGTGTACAAGCAGTGATCTATGTCACTTCTCCTGAATTTCTGTGATTTCATGAATGTATCAAATTTATGATACCATTCTCTTGGTGCCTGTTTGAGCCCATAAAGACTCTTTTTCAGCTTGCATACAAGCTTCTCCATCATGCGCAACCAAAGCCAACACAGCTCTAAGTGTGGTCATTTTGACCACTGGAGAGAAGATCTCCTCAAAGTCCATACCATATTCTTGCTTGAAGCCCTTAGCCACTAACCTGGCTTTGTATCTTGGCTTTGCATCTGGTGCAACTTTGAGCCTGTATACCCACTTGCATGGCCAAACCTTCTTGCCTGCAGGCAAATGCACCAACTTCCATGTTTCATTTTTATGCAGAGAATCCATCTCTGACTTCATGGCACGCTCCCATAGAGCTTTGTCTGCCCTCTGTAAAGCCTCCTTATAACATGAGGGCTCCCCACAGTCAGTAAGCATCAAGTAGTCAACCCCTGGAACAAACCTGTCAGGGGCTCTGGAGGGTCTAGTGGACCTCCGTACCCAATGACCATCATTTGCAGGTTGCTGTCCAGCCTGCATATCACCCATTGGTGGCTCCTGTTCCATGCCATAAGGCTGAAAAATCATGCCCGGTATCTCCTCTAACTGTGGTATATCCATAGGGATATCTTCTGCCATCTCTGGCTGTTCATTTGGACCATTTTCAGCACCATTTAAGGGCTGGTTTTCCTGCTGTAATGGCTGATTTACAGCCCTTTGTTGTTGTCCATGATGTCCATCATCATCAAAGATGACTCTGCCAGGCTCCTGTTGCCTTGCAGGCTCCTTGTACATGCATGTTTCATCAAAAATGACATCATTGCTGCGTATAATCTTTCTATTCATGGGATCCCAAAGTCTATACCCCATTTCACCTCTGTCACCATATCCTAGGAATATGCATTTGTGAGACTTAGGATCAAGTTTGGTGCGCATTTCCCTGCGTATGTGCACGTACGCAACGCAACCAAACACTCTCAAGTGCTTGTATGACGGAGGCTTCCCTGTCCATACTTCTTCTGGCACTTTCCCACCAAGCCTCGTGTTAGGTGACCTGTTTATAAGGTGAACGGCTGTCATAACAGCTTCAGCCCAAAAACCATGAGGTAGTGCAGCATGTGACAACATAGAACGGACCTTCTCCTGAATGGTCCTGTTCATCCTCTCTGCTGTCCCGTTTTGTGGAGGATCATAAGGAGTAGAGAGCTCCCTCTTGATGCCTTTAGCATCACAAAAGTCCTGAAACTGTTTGGACATGTACTCTCCACCATTGTCGGAACGCAAAGCCTTCAGTGTTTTGCGAGTTTGATTCTCAACATGAGCAACAAACTTCTGAAACACTGAGAATGTATCACTCTTCAAGCGAAGAGGATAAACCCACACCTTGCGTGTGGCATCATCAATAAAAGACACAAAGTATTTTGCCCCTCCCAAAGAAAGCTGAGGCATCTCACATACATCTGTATGCACAAGCTCTAACTGAGCATCTTTCTGTCCAAGAGCTTTCTTGTGGGGGCACTGTAGTTGCCTACCATATATACAATGCTCACAAAACTGAAAACTTGAAAACTTTAGAGAAGGCAAGTAACCCAAACGAGACAATTGCTCCATTCCCTTGACACTCATGTGTCCCAACCGGCTATGCCACATAGAAATTTCCGGCAGCTCGGTTGCATTTACATTAGCATGGTGACAAACACCTGCATGCATGAAATAAAGAGTGTCCACCTTAGAGCCTCTGGCAACAACCAGTGAGCCCTTACTAATTTTCCACTTTCCACTACCAAATGTGGTAACATAATCAGCATCATCAAGCTGTCCAGTAGAAAGCAGATTCTTCTTGATCTCAGGCACATGCCTGACATCATGGAGCATAAGCTGTGAGCCATCTGAAAACACAAGCCTCACATCACCTCTGCCAAGTATCTTGCATGCATGGTTATCACCCAAATAAACCACTCCTTCATTGCCAGCAGTATACCTGACAAACAACTCTTTTGCTGAAATTTCAGATTTTCATGCATAAAATTGTTCTATTTGAAGACCATGGATAGTTCCATGGGTGCATCTAGGGTTATGAGCATAGCTAGAAGGGTTTAGAGCACGTTTCACAAGTGTTTGGCTTGGCCAAAAGCCTTGTGAGCGTCTAACCCTGTAGAGCCATGTTGCTGTAATCCTAGTGTGAAGCTACAATCTTCCCTTGCCTTGGGCTTTGGCGGTGGCACTGCTAGCTTGTACCTTGTATCACACTTTTGGAATATAGTTACTTCTAAAGGGGAGGTAGTTATTCATGGGGGAGGTGGGGGGGGGGGGGGGGGTTACCATTTGGCTACGCAAGTGGACTTTCTCTGTTTCATGTCAGGTATGGGAGGCCAGGGAGCTTCGTGTCATCCGTACTGGGGTCAAGATTCACATCACCTACAGGAGGCCAGGACATGGAACCCACTATTAAGGATCCCAATTTAGGCTTCCCACTGGGCCAATTTCATGCTCAGGAAGACTTGCTATTTACAGGATCTAGGAACTGAGGTATATCCATTGCATAATGCACGTGCACCATCTCTCCTTGCTTGAAATTGGTTTCATGCGACTTTTCGTCTGACTGTCCGCTATGATGTGTCCAGTTCACAAGCAGGGGACGCCCACATGGTTTGTGGCATGTGAACAGATGGTAAGTATTATTAGAAAGGTTTTATAACCTTTGCAATTCACATTCATTAAAGCTGGGCACTGGCCACTGCTTGAGGCCCAATTCCGGTCCTAGTGTGGAGTACCGTGTCATTTATGTGTTGAGAGAGTTGATTTGTTGTCTAAAGTTATTCTCATTAACGGTTATTTAATCACAAGATTAGGGCTCATTAATCCATGGCATTACATTTTCAATGCTGGAGTTGCTTCATCATATGTTCTCTTAGTATGTTGCACATATAATATAACAAAAATCATTGCAATACTGCACAGTGTAGTCGTTTAATTTTTTTGCATATATAGCATCTTTCATGCATTGGGTGTTATGCAATGTGAAGATCATAAGATTATAGATAGTACAAAATGGTATAACCAACACATGTATTTTCCAGATTCACATTCGAGATGTAGTATGAGTCTAATTGATTGACATGCATAAGTTCTGTACTTGCATGTATGTATGCTTGCATGCATGCATGCATCAAGCCTATACATCAGTGTAATATTAGAATTCTTTGTTATGTAATGTTTATTCATGACTCTGATTTGTAATTATAGAAATAATTGTTTCTTATGTACCAAATATTGAGAAAGGGTTCCGAACTCACACTGCATCATTCTGGGTGGTTCCATGATCCATCTTAAATTGCCCTATTTCGGGCAGCTTGATTGAACATTCATTTGCTGAAACTTGATGCTATATACCTTAGTCTTCTAATCTGCAGTAAACCACCTATGTTTTTCTGCTGGTTGCTCTTTTCAATACCTGCCTGCTCTTTATTTACTACCTTTGCTTGCTCGATTCCCACGTATAATGGGACTATGCTTGGATGGCTTGTTTGGACTGTTTCTTTTTGCTAAAACTCAGTGCCATCTACATTGCTATGTTGGTCTTCCTCAGACAGTCCATTTCCCATGACTTTGACATTCTTTTGCTGGTTGCCCTTTCCGATAACTGGCTGATGTGTATGCTACCTTCGCCCCTCCTATTCCCTGAAGGACCAGCAGGTCCTAGGGTTAGGCAGTGGCTTCAGAAGCTATGGGGGCTGAAACTCTATAGTGTGGAGAGCGAGAGAGAGACGAGTGTTGGGCACAAACTCACATAATGCTTTGACATTCTTTTGCTGGTTGCCCTTTCTGATAACTGGCTGATGTGTATACTACCTTCGCACCTCCTATTCCTTGAAGGACCAGGAAGTTCTAGGGTTAGGCAATGGCTTCAGCAGCTATGGGGGCTGAAACTCCATAGCGTGGAGAGAGAGAGAGAGAGAGAGACGAGTGTTGGGCACAAACTATTGGGCACTGATGACGTTAGTGGGGATGTTGTAGTATCTAGTCCATACTATGCATGATGGAGTTGATGGTTTATTGTCTTGTGGATGACTACCATGAGGTTATAAATTGCACTTTCTTATAAGGTGAATTTGTAGGTATATCTTTATGTTGTATTAGTGGACATGCAAATTTCACATTGTGAAGTTTTCGTCCAAGTTGCGGCCAGTTGATATTGTGTTAATTCTTTCTATCTTTAGTGGTGCATATGTCCTATCAACTACTAATAATTCTTTCTATTTGTTATGATCCCTTAGTGCTAGGCTTCATTATGGCTGAGTTTGCCCTGCATCTCCAGAGCTTTGACAGAAACTCAGTACACGGACCTTTGTATGAATGTATGCTCTTATGTGTGTGTGTGCATGGTTGTGTGTGTGTGTGTGGGAGTATACATTGATACCAAGTTCTACACCCACTATTGGGCATATTGATGATGTTAGTGGGGATGTTGTCATATCTAGTCCATTCTATGCATGATGGAGTTGATGGTTTGTCGCCTTGTGGATGACTACCATGAGGTTATAAATTGTACTTTCTTATAAGGTGAATTTGGACATGTTCTTGGATTCACCTAGGTGTATACAAGCTCACATAATGCTTGATTTGATTAATTGATGATAAAATGAAGTACAAGCCTTTAGTTATAGAGGCCTTTCCCAGTACCAAACCATTTGACTGTATTTAATGCATGCTTATCCACTCTCTAAGAGGTGGTTCAGACACAACTACACACAAACACACTAACAGCCTTTTCCGGGGCTGTTCACACATGGTTTACAAGCTCCGACTTATCCCAACAATCCCCCCTTTGGAGTGAAGTTGGTGAGACCGGAACGCAAAATAAGGATACTACCTTCTAACCCCAACTTATGCTGTATCAAAGCCGTCTCATAATGCACACCTCTCGTGTCATGATAGTCCACCAATCACACAATGCAACAACAAGGCTAGTACTTCAGTCACCCCTTTGGCTCCTAACTCGGATAAACTGGAGAGATGAAGCCTTCTATAAAATAAGGCAGCACAAAACACAGACAAACACTGGCACACATGACGAACATTTATTACAAATCAATTTCGGGGGACTCTCAACACATATATAAACATGAAAATGATTTTAGGAGATCGCCCCCTCCCCCGCAGGATGCCGGTGATGTTACCTTTTCCGACATCTCTTCCATGGCACAACCCCTTCCATGACCTTATGTGAACTTCAATTTGTTGAATGTAGATATGATTTTCTCAATTTTGGCTGATTTGGGTAAAATCCCCAAATTTATGTTGTTGCAGGGGCTTCAATGTTGTTACAGAGGGTTGATTTTTAGAGAGACCCCCAATTTTGTAGGAGCTTAGATTTTTACCAATTTTATTGATTTTGTTGAAAATAAAAAATGCCCCAATTTTTTGTAGTTGCAGGGGCTTCAATTAGATGATTTTTCCCAAATTTAAGAAAAGCCCCTAAATTGTTACGATTGCAAAAGCATTAATTGGACCTTTTTTACTTGATTTTTGAAAAAAGTCCTATATTTTTTTGCTGTCGTCAAAATTTGCAAGTACAAGTGGGAGTGTGTTGACAACGCATGGAAGCTGTAGAGGAGCGTTTGTGCATATTCCATCCTACAAGTACCCTTGTCACTTTTTACATTACTCACATAGCCTCCTCCCTGCCTAACATAAAGGCTCACCAATTGGGCTTTTAAAACCTCTTCATGTGCTAGTCCATAGCCACGAAAGGTACCCATGCAACTAACAAACTACCGGGGTATGCCAACAGTAACCTTTCCCTTTTTTGTTGTCGTCAAAATTTGCAAGTACAAGTGGGAGTGTGTTGACAACGCATGGAAGCTGTAGAGGAGCGTTTGTGCATATTCCATCCTACGAGTACCCTTGTCACTTTTTACATTACTCACATAGCCTCCTCCCTGCCTAACATAAAGGCTCACCAATTGGGCTTTTAAAAACTCTTCATGTGCTAGTCCATAGCCACGAAAGGTACCCATGCAACTAACAAACTACCGGGGTATGCCAACAGTAACCTTTCCCAATATTGATTTGGTTGCAATTAGGCACATTTTCCAGCTTTTTTGAGGCCTAAAGCTAGATTTCTTGTCTCTCTCCATTCCACACAATCTTCAAGTAGCGAACCAAATTTGAATTTCAGTCCAAAGAGAGTAAGCATATCCAGCCCTCAAAGCTGCTGTGTCTATTCCTATCTTTTGTGCGTCTTGGCCTACTTGCATGGCCTGTAGAGGATCTTAATAAGTAAAAGGACTAAATGGAGTTCTTGTCAGGGTGTGAGGCTCTTTAAGGATGCAAAGCCAACTCCACCATCACTGGCAAGGCCTTATATATCAGGGTTGTACTGCATAATACTATGCTATTGTGAATTTTGTCCTTGCTAATGTTACTGTGAATCAAGTCCGAAAAGCTGTTTAAAAAACACACAGATTGGAGCTTGAACTTGACCATCATTATCAACAAATAGTCTTTTTTATGTGGGTGTGTCAAAGTAATAATCTTTGCTGTCGAAGCAGATTGCAGCAGACTTGCTAAGGTCTTATTTGCGGGAGCAGATAGAAGAGCGTCTTTCATCTGCGGTGGAGACACTCAAGTCTCGTACAAGGACGCGGTTAGTTTTCTAAAGAGATTCTCTCGTTTTTTAAGACCCTTTGCTTCAAATAGTATGCCTGGTTTCAAGAAGCGTCTGAATTAGCCTTTATTGAAATTGATAAACATCTGGGGAGAGAACATGCTATCCCTTTGATGTGATGTCTTGAGTTGGCTTTTTTATGTGCATTGTGGGACTGCCAGGGATGCTAGGAAAGTGGTGGAGGAGCTTGAGAAGGTGCTTGCTTACAATGATTCCCTTGCTGCGGTTGCTACGAAGGCAGATGTGTCAAGTCTTCCTTGTGGAATTGGACCTGTATCTGTCCTAGGTAACTGTTTACTGTCAAACAGCAAGAGCCATCAAAGTTGCAGCATGGTGCTATGCTTAGATGCACTACCTGTTGTTAGGGTAAGTATGCTGGAGTCATCAGTTCGCTTGTGTGTGAACAGGCGGGCAATTTGATGAAGAGAGAAAGATGGATGAGTTGAAGCAACTTTATCGCACTTATCTGTCCGAAGCCTTTGCCAGTGGTCAGCTGGAAGAAAATAAGGTGATTTCTGTGCTCTTCAACTAAGGAATCACATATTATACCCCTATGTTCAGTGAGAAAGTTGTCTAATCTATGCTTTTGTAAGCCCTTCATCTTGTCCTACCAAGTGAAATACAAGTTGTCTAATCTATGCTTGCCTAATCTATGCTTTTGTAAGCCCTTCATCTTGTCCTACCAAGTGAAATACAAGTTGTCTTTGCCCATACCCACTACAGGTTACTGCTCTTGGGAAGCTCAAAAATGTGTTTGCATTGGGAAATCGTGAGGCTGAAGACATTATGCAAGACATAACTGTCAAGGTTTATCGGAAAAGGCTTGCTCAGGCTGCAGCTGTTGGAGGTGACTTGGACCAGGCACCCAGCAAGGCCTCTTTTCTACAGAGCCTTTGTGATAGCCTCCATTTTGATCCTGAAAAGGCCAAGGAGGTCCATGAAGGTTGGTGCATGGCATGATATGACAAGTGATCTTCATGGTTGCACGAGAATTTGAAGATTAGTGTTGGTCCACTGGTTGTATGAAATGTAGTTTAACCATCCTTATGCTTTGACAGATATCTATAGGCAAAAACTCCAGCAATGCCTCTCAGACGGAGACCTAGGTGAGGATGATGTAAAGGCGCTTAGACGGTTACATGTGTTGTTGTGCCTTCCTCAATCGACAGTGGATGCTGCACATGCAACCATTTGTGGTAGACTCTTTGAAAAGGTGGGGATGCACTTATTCTAGTAACATTTTACTTTCATTGTATATTTCTGTGTGGCGGCATCTAATACTCTGATGGTGATGTTCCAATTGCAGACTGTTGATGATGCTATCGCAGCTGGTGTTGATGGTTACGATGCGGATATGAAAGCTGCTGTACAAAGGAGTGTCAAAGGCTTGAGGTTGAGCAAAGAGTCAGCCATGGCCATTGCTGGCAAAGCTGTAGGTTTCCTTCATGGGTTTTATGTAGTTATCCACTTGTAAGGGACGAGTGGGAAGTACTATAGCTCATTTTGTGATTTATGGTGAGACCATTCTGTTTTGCAGGTAAGGGCAGTGTTTTTAACTTATATTAAGAGGGCTAGAGGTGCTGGAAGTCGTGTGGAGTCTGCGAAGGAACTGAGGAAAATGGTGATCTTTAATGTTCTTGTAGTAACAGAGTTACTAGCAGACATCAAGGGTGCATTTGGTGAAACTACCATTGAAAAAACAGATGATGCTCCAAAGGTGGAAGAACCAGAGAGAAAGGAGGAAGAGGAAGATGATGAGTGGCAGGAGCTGCAAACACTAAGGAAAACAAGGCCAAAAAGTGACCTTGATCTTCCAGGAAGAAAGCCACAGACTGATGTCACACTCAGAGATGATCTGGAGCTTCGAGAAAGAATGGATTTGTATCGTATTTACCTGCTCTTCTGTATATCTGGTGAGAGCAGTGGCATGCCCATGGGTACTCAGATTGTGGTCAAGAAGGACACCAATGAGTTTGTTAGGCTTGGACAGCTTGGCAATCTCTTAGGTCTCACTTCAAAAGAGGTTGCAGATGTACATAAAGGCCTTGCAGAGCAAGCTTTCCGCCAGCAAGCCCAGGTGATTCTTGCTGATGGTCAACTTTCTAAAGCTAGAGTCCAGCAGCTGAATGAACTACAGAAACAGCTTGGCCTACCATCAGAATCTGCTCAAAAGGTCATCAGCAACATTGTGAACACAAAGATGCGGGGTGCTATAGAGACTGCAATTAACTCAGGGAAGTTGAGCGTTGAGGAAGTCAGAGAGCTCAGAGAAGCAGGTGTAGATATCGATACCATGATATCAATTGATGTCCGACAAAGGCTGTTTAAGAAGATTCTTGATGGTGTATTCTCCTCTGGCACTGGTGACTTCACTGAAGAAGACGTCTACGAGAAGTTTCCCTCAGAACTTGGCCTAGATGCGAGTAAAGCAAAAGCTTTGGTCCAACAGGTGGCAAAAGAGAGGCTGGGCAGTACATTGGTGCAGGCGGTGTCACTTTTAAGACAGAAAAATCAGGATGGAGTGGTAAGCTCTACAAATTGCAATTGGTGTTTTTTTTTCAATCAAAAAATGATTTTCTTTATATTTTCATACATTGAAAGGCTGCAGCCACACATACCATTTTGATGTCTTTAGGTTAGCCGAGTGGGGATCTACTCCGTATACTAACACATCTTGCATCCCTACCACTGAAATAAGCTCCAATAGTGCTTCGAAAAGAGTCCTTTGCATTTATTTCTAATGCTCGTAATGCATCGAGTTTATGTTGTTGAAGATTCAACTAATAGCCGAGTATGTTGTGTTAAACAGGTGTCGTCCCTCAATGACCTGATAGCTTGTGACAAAGCTTCTCCATCAGAGCCTTTGTCTTGGTCTGTGCAAGAAGAGCTTTCTGACCTTTTCTGCCTGTTCTATAAAAGCTCCCCGACACCAGAAAAGCTCTCTCGTCTGCAGTATCTCCTTGGACTGAATGATAGCACCATATCTTCATTGTCGGAGTTAGTAGGTTCTGGAAAGTTCTCCTTGGAAGAAGAACGCGATGAGTTTGAGTTTTAGGAGGAAAGGAGCTTTTGTTTTTCAAAATTTATAAAGCCCACCTTATAAAGCTGTACTCGAAGGACACCTTATTTGGACCCAGATATCACTTAGGCAAGAGAAGAGGCAAGGGTTGCATGAGAGGCGGCTTTTATTTTAGGTTATGGTATTGTAGTTCTGGACATCTGCCTATATCTAATATGCAGATGTCATATTTGTGTTGAGATGGCACACATAGTTCAGCATTTGAGAGGGGTTTAAAAAGCAGCTTCACAGTTTCCACTGTAGGTATTGCATGTCATTTATAGGCAAGCAATGACCTGTGGAGTGTAAAGCAAAATTAATTCGAAGGATTGTAGGTGACATGTGAAGTGCACCATTGCGCCACATTATTTTTTTTTCATAGATCCGTGAGTTTCTCTGATAGAGCATGTGGGGAACTTTACCACAAGGACTCATCACCTTATGATCGGCAATGCCTTTGCAGCAAAGTGATTGTGATTTTGTAAATGACCTATCCAGTGCAATTTGTTGGGTTTTTTTTTTATATAGCTTACTGGTTTCTGAGTTTTGTTTGATGAAGTGTAAGTGGGAGTCGTGTATTTTCCATTGGCCAAACATGTATACCTTGTAGCTCTGGACACTTTCATAAAGATTAGCACCTTTGGTATGCTGGACAATGAAGTGGATTCCTCCACATTATTTTTTTCTCATAGATCCTTGAGTTTCTCTGATAGAGCATGTGGGGAACTCTACCACAAGGACTCATCACCTTAATGATCGGCAATGCCTTTGCAGCAAAGTGATTGTGATTTTGTAAATGACCTATCCAGTGCAATTTGTTGGGGTTTTTTTTTAAATAGCTTACTGATTTCTGAGTTTTGTCTGATGAAGTGTAAGTGGGAGTTGTGTATTTTCCACTGGCCAAACATGTATACCTTGTGGCTCTGGACACTTTCATAAAGATTAGCACCTTTGGTATGCTGGACAATGCAGTGGATTCCTATAGCTTGTGATAGTTAAAGCATGTCCAGGAAGCTGAGACATTAACGTTGGTTTGCTGCTAATGGTGCTATGGCTTACCCCTGTATATCTACTAACCCAAAAAGTTCATTTTCCTCTAGTTTTACTCTCCCCTGTATTATGAAGATTTGCTATCTTGAGATGATGATGTTGGGCTTTCAGAGTTTCTTGTATCTGAACACTCCCTATGAGTGTTGTGTGTAAGAACCCCTCCTAGACATGGAAGTATGTGTGTGTGAACAGGGCCTTATACTATAGCCACTAGAGTGTGTGTAAGCAGTGATGTCATTAGTTTAGCCAAGTGTTTTTGCCCCATGAGTAGAGTGTTGAGAAAGATAAAGCATTCAGTCTATAAAAGCATTATACCTTATAAACTTTAAAATTAGCAAGGTGCAAAGCATTCACCTGAGGCATGTGGAAGCAAGTAGAGGCAACTGTAGCTGCAGGCCGGGTAATGAGGAGTGGAGATGAGCAACGACCAAGCGAGGCGATGCAGCAACAATGGCAACAGTTCTCTCAGCATTTGCACCGCCCGAAAATGGTGGTGATGTTGATGCCATGGTGCACCCAACATTGCTATCACCCAAAAAGGCGATAAAATTGACGATAACCGGCTCTAGGCGACCCTACTTTGATATCATTTGTGGGACTTCGAGTTAGTAAACCAGTAGCTATCATGGGTCTCCATGGTATATGTACAAAAGAGAGAGGGAGTGTAAGTTGTAACAAACTGAAAGCAAATGCTTGCATTGTACAATGTAATGCTTGTATTGCTCCTTATTGTTGTCGCCCATAATACTTTGAACTAAGTCTCCTCTTGTTGCTCCTCTTTGTGGCCTCCTCCTCCACGGTCACTACGGCACTTCTCGAGCTTGTTGCTGCTTGCACAGAGCAAGTCAATTCCCTTGCTTTCTAACAAATGGTCATCCTCTAGCTTATCTTGCTTATTGCTACTATGTAGCATATAGGTAGCATTCAGAGCTGTCACTAGCCTTCGCATATACCATGGATCTCCATAGAAGCAATACCTATTTTGAAAGGTTCTTTGGCACGAACTTCTCGGCATGGTGGACAAAAATAAGGTTCTTGCTCATGCAAGGTGGGAGTCTGGAGTGTTGTCGATGGCACAAAAGAGAATCTTGAAGGTGCAATTGCAAGTGTGTGGTTAAAGAGGAATGATCGAGCATTGGCTCACATTGGTCTAGGACTCGTTGATAATCTCATTCACCATGTTGACTTTAACAAAATCGCTAATCATGTATGGGATAACTTTGAAAATCTGTTAAAGAATGAGATCAACAATTCAAAAGTGTTCCTCAAGAAGTATTATGTTTTAAAAATGAAAGAACATCACACATTGCAAGAGCACCTTAACTCCATACGTTCTCTCCTCCAACAACTAGATACTTTAAAAGCCAACATTGATGATGATAATAAGAAAGCAGTACTTTTCTCCAGAGCTTGGAAGAGATGGAGAGATACAAGGAGGTGTTGTCTTCACTTCGGGTGTCTAGAGAGGTGCCATATGAAGACATGGTGGTTATCCTCATTGATGAAGATCGTTGACTTTGAGAGCAAGCTTTTGTTAGTAATGAAGGGTAGATCTAAGGGGCTACATGTCCAAAATGAAGGGTAGATCTAAGGGGAAAGCAATTAAGTGCACACTCTACAAGAATTTGGGACGACACATCAAAGAAAGATGCTACAAGCGGATGGAAAAAGAGCAAGAACAACAAAATTATGTCAAAAGAGGAAGATGGAAGAGTTTGGAGATGCTCCAAAAACCTCTACTTGAAAAAGCTTTCATTGTGACATTCTCTAATTTCTCTCTCAGAGGTAGATGACGGATGGGATTTTTTAAGAATCTTTATGTTTTGAGTCAAGGATTCTTTGCTCAGGGTGTTTCCTGAAATTTGAATTAAATAAACCTTGTGTGTGCTCTCTCCTATATGTTTGTAACACTTGATTTTATAAAAGGCTCCATTCCTATGTTATTGGGGGGATAGTTTTGGAAGTTCAAGAAGCGTATGTGTGAACAAGATCCATTTGCAAGTTTGACTATGATTTGTTGTATCATGTCAGGTATGGCCGTTGTATTCCTTTGCATCATGTAGTATCAATGATCCTAAATCACCTGAAGTATGAAGGCTATTCCTCATAACACCACCCTAACTCCTAAGAGGGGATTGTTGGGTATTCGTAGTTTCTTGTGTGTGAACACTCCCTATGAGTGTTAGTGTGTGTAAACACCTCTTAGAGGTGAAAGTATGTAAGTGTGTGTGAATAGGGGCTTATAGCCATTAGAGGGGATTGTTGGGTATTCGTAGTTTCTTGTGTGTGAACACTCTGAGTGTTAGTGTGTGTAAACACCTCTTAGAGGTGAAAGTATGTAAGTGTGTGTGAATAGGGACTTATAGCCATTAGAGTGTGTGTGTGTGTGTGTAAGCAGTGATATCATTTGTTTAGCCAAGTGTTACTGCAAAGCGTCGAGAAAGATAAGGCATTTAACTTATAAAAGCATTGTATCTTGTGAACTTCAAAATTATCAATACAAGCATTGCATTATATTGTGCAATCATCTCATTTCAATTCGTTACATCTTACACTCACTCTCTCTTATGTACATGCACCATGGAGGTCCATGATCCTCCATAGTTGTTGGTCTACAAACCCTAAGCCCCACAAATGTGACCATTTTCTCATGGTGTTCTTATCAGCAAAAGGGTCAAACTTGAAGTGAGGGATTTGTATTACATTGGCAAGCAATGAAAAGGTCATCCCACCTAGGATGATACAATTGATCATATCTTTTATCAAATCAAACTTAAGATCAAGCATTCCTTGGAATGTGGGGATTTCATTTTGGGAGCACTTAATAGGGAACAAAGATACTAAGGTCATTAGGTTATTGTTGATGAAGATCCTTCTGTGTATGAATGGATTTTGTTATCAATGCTTTTACACTATCGTATATGGATTACTTTTCTTTCCATGACCTACAAATTCAATTAACCAATCTTTGGGTTATTGTTGATCGTATAGAGTTTAAGATGATAAAAAGAAGAAAGCTCGAGTAATAGTGGGATCAAGAGAAGTGTTACAACAATCAGTCAGATGAGTCTATGTGCAAAAGGACTAAACTGGTTGAAAGGAGTGGATGTGGATAAAAGAAGAGATCCTAATAAAGGAAAATCCAAATCTACTCTCTCTCTCTCTCTCTCTCTCTCTCTCTCTCTCTCTCTCTCTCTCTCTCTCTCCCCCCCCCCCCCCGAAGAGGAGACTTCTATTCAATATGAAAAAGTTTTATGACAGAGATTTCAAACCACGCAAGGGGGAAATCTCAACCAATCTGGTTCCTTGTGCTGCCCAGGAAGGTCCTATATGAGAGAGAGTGAAAAAGATGCCATGATCCCGTTCTCTCATGAATTGCCATGTTTTCTCTCTGTGCAGCCCTCGAAGATCCTTGAATCCTAGCCCGCATGGCCATGAGCATGTAGATAATATCACACCGGATCCTGCAAATGCAATGTGTATCATAAACCAAAGTCCCCTCCATGGCCTCAATGCATCTAGCCTTCTAGATGTGCTAGGCTATGGTGCTAGCAATGATCCCCCATGCAGTGTTCAATCTCTATGTTACAAGGTACGTAGCTTGACTTTGGCATGTCTTGAAGACGGCACCTCCGACCCACTCCCTAGGTAACCCACATGACCATATCTTTGTTTTTCCCTTCAAACCTAATTTGCGGGCCCGATTGTGTCAACCAAACAATAGCACACCAAAATAGATGTAGGCATCCCTCCTCATCCTTCCAAAAAGGTATGCTATTGTAATCAAAATCCTTTGTGCCTCCTTGCACTCCCATAAGAAATGGGAGAATGTCTTTAAAGCTCTTGCACATCTCCGACAAGCTAGGCTAGCACCAATGACCGACCTCCTTTGGTTGGTGCCAATGCCACCATGTAGAGAAAGCCAAATAAAAGAGCAAATATTTGTTTCCTTGTATGAGTGCCACAACCTCCGCCAAAAATCTCTCTAAATGTCAAGGGTGATCCCATGATTCTCACAATGTGGTCTAAAAGTAGGGACTCTTTGGATTTATCCTAGAACCGTGTCTCACATTCCACACAGAGTGCAACTTAAAATTTTCATGGGGTTAAAAGCATCCCTCCACTCCCACTCATCACAGGGGTCCTAGTGCAGGTATTTGATAGGAAACACATCATATAACCAGAGGCTCCAAGGGTCCATAATCATCCCTTGAGGGGAATAAATATAAATGTGCTTCCCTCCTACCCTGCCCACCACTCCTCACTAGCCAAACCATTGGACCCTCAATCCAAGACTTCTCTCCAAGAGCAATCTCTCCTCAATGATCCTACCCAAGGCTTCTCTCCAAGAACCTTTTATCCTCATTGATGAAAAAAACCGAGACATCATCCTCATCTGTATTAGGAAGGCACATGACTTGAAGAGGTACGCTTATCCCTAAAAATACCCCAAACCATAAGTGATGAGGTCCTTCCATGAAGTTTCGTATGATCCAGTGGTTAGGTATGGCTACGTTCATCTGCATAATCCTCTGACTAGTGCCTCTCAAGTGCTAGGTGCAAAGCATTCTCCCATCCTCCATGAGATTCACATGAGCCTCTTCCAATCTAACTCTGAGGGGAGAAGAGTCGCCCAGGAAACCCATTGGATATGCATGGCTGATGCAAGAGGTCTACCATATTCATCCAAGATCAGGTCATTCCACACAATGAGCTAACTATTAGCCTTCCCAACTGACCACACGGAGGAATATGACCAAGAAGTTCCTCATGCAATCCCAGGCTCACAGAAAAGATCTCACGAAGGGCGAAGAAGGTGGTCAATGCTCTGTATTTGAGAAGATAAAACATGGGCTGTAAATCCAATCACCTTCCCTAATTGGACTGCACCTCGTGATTTACTACAAAAAGAAAGTCCTTACAAGGCTCAGTGCTAGTAGGAAGAAATCCTTTGACTACCAGCTTACAAAGTAAAGCCTTACACTACACCTCAAGGTAATTGATGTTTAATCCTCCCTTTTTCTTAGGCATAATAATGGTATCCCAACCTACTTTCCCCCTGGTGTCTACAGTGACATCTAATCATGAACAAAGGAAGTTTTGAATAAGCTAACAAATTTGACCAATGTATCCCTTATGGAAAACCAAGCATTATGTGACAAACCAAGTAGCTCGCTAGCAACTTTTGGTTAGCTTCCAAGGCTCTATAGGCCAAATCAAGCTTCCTGCTAGTCTAATGCTGAAGCTTGTTTTAATGCTCATGAGCAAGAGCAAACTATTGTGTAGGTGAGATATCAATGCCAACTTGATAGCTAAGGTATCTGGCAATGCATCCTCTCGTAACCCAAGTAAACCCCACATCCAAACCTGTCTGTGGATAGTAACTTATCTAGAATTCTATTGATTTGTATCAATTGATGGGGACGCATGCTACCAAAAAAAACATCTCCAAGGCAGTGTGGAAAGCACAGAGGCCTGCCTGTGTGAGGCCTCCAAAAAACATAGCAGTATTATCTGCTAACTCTGAGTCTATTAACTTTTACTAGACTCACAGGCAGTATTATCTGCTAACTCTTAAGTCTAGTAACTTTTACTAGACTCATAGGCAGTATTATCTGCTAACTCTGAGTCTAGTAACTTTTACTCTGTATGAAGAGGCAGCTTAAGGCCCAAAACCCCTAGGGTAACCATGAGAAACCTACTCATAGCCTCTGCTAATATGAGATAAAGTAGTGGAGCTAAGGGGCATCCCTACCTCAAGGCTAAGACATGCTGGGTTTTACAAAAAATGAAACACAAATTGGATTATTAGAAGCTAAGACATGTCGGTTTCCCTTAAGGCCAAGACATGCTGGGTTTTACAAAAAATGAAACACAACTTGGATTATTGGAAGCTTTCCACATGGCCTCTTTATGTTCAAATTTGGATTGTTCAATCCATTCTTATGGCCTATGTTCAGTTCTACTTGCCTCTGTTAGTTTGGACCAAAAAAGGTATTGACAGTTTCATGTTAAGAGCTTTGGAATATCTATGGAGAACCATAATTGATAAAAAGGCGCTCAAGCTATTGAAATATGAACTTGTTTTTATGCCTAAGAGGCATGGTGGTTTGAATATTCTCAACATACATTATCATGTGTTAACCAAAAAAGCCATTATGATTGCTGATTTCCTATCATAAAAATAGCCATGGGCAATTATGCTAGCCACCTTATGTGCAAATATGAAAACCTTGGCATTTGGCAATTGCATCCCCACACATTGGGACATTGTTCTTGGACTTTTTGATGGTAAAATACCTAGTTATCCATATTCCACTAGGTGTAGGATTGGAAATAGATCCTCTCACACTTGCATTGGTTTGGCAAGAATGTTGACATTGGAAACTATAGCTTTGGAACGTATACATTGGACAGAGTCGTTGAGAAACCACTAGCACTAATGGAACCTTGAAAGGTTTATTTTTTTATCCACCAAATGTATTCAATATGTACAGGATGTTATAGATACGAATGGATAGGGTCTTAGCTTTCATCAACCAAAATCGTCAATATGATTTGGGCATGCATCACAAACTAATATGGCAAGAGATTATACAATCTATACAACCTATTATGCCACTTAATGCACAGAAAAGGCCGATGGATTGGAAATTAGATAAATAGTCATCAAGGTGAACCTTTGTCCCAAAAGAGGTTATATCTCATTTGATTAGTTTATGGATGTGCAGCTACATATGTAGCCAGAGCATATAAGCAGACTATTTCTCCCCCATGGATTGGCGAGCATGCTAAGCAGCTTTGGCAGATATCTAAACCATTGCTTGGTGGAATACATGCCTTAATAGAATTTAAAAAAATAAACTCCCTTTGAAATAAAGAGTCTTTCTATGGAGATGCGTGGTTAGGGTTCTTCCTGTGGGTATACTACTGGGTAAGAGACATTGCCTCACCACATTGTTACATGTGCTATCATGCATGAGAAATGGTACTTCATTTGCTTTGGCACACTATCCATCTTCTCGTGCTCTTCTTGATTATCCTTTTGGATATTTAAAGGCTTTTTTTCTTCACCATGGGGATAGATTGTAGCCACTAATTGCATAGTTAGTTAGCAAAGAAGAACACAACCCTCAAGCTTCCCCAAGGAATGGTTATGGTACCCTTGGTAATTGAGAAAACCCTAAATCTTTCAACATGCCAGACCTCGTCTTATTATAATTACAAATCATCACCTTAGGTAACCCCTAACACTTCTCTTACTTAGCAACGTAGATCTCAACCCCTCAAACCATTATAGAGATCCAACCCCCCCCCCCTTGGTTCTATTTCTTTTTTAATTTATTTTTTAATTTTGGTTTTTCTCTTTTAATTTTAATTTTAGTTTTATTTCTTATTTTTTACCTTTTTATTGGGAGGTTTTAAAAATACTAATTAAAAAATAAATTGAAAAGTTTAATTAAACAATATGAGCCATAGTCATCACGAGGCTAGGCCTTGTGACTATGTGACACACCATGTTTCAGGAGGGATCTATGGTTGGAAAGAGGTGTCGCGATCGATATTGAATCTAAACCATCCAATTCTAAAGTGAACTAAGACGAAAATTACCAAAAAAAAATGAACTAGGAATGAACTTAGAGTGAACTAGAGGAATAAACTTGAGGTGAACTAGGGGGGGTGAACTAGGGGATTGAAAGATTAATTTCTTATCAGAATAAGATTTTTTTGGCAATCCTAAGTTCTTGCTAGAAATTATAGCATAGTGGCTAGACATTTCACTTCCAAAATGCAAGTTCTGAGTTCAAATCCTCTTTTGATCTTTCTCAAAAAAAATTCTAAGTCCTGAACCCATCCTGCTTCTTCCCTAGTTCACCCCTAGTTCACCTGCCTACCACAAGATCGCTTCCCCTAGTTCACCCGCCCACCACACAAGATCGCTTCCCCTAGTTCACTTCCCACAACAAATCAACGGTCCAAAATTTTCGCGATCGTGATGCCTCTTTCCAACCATAGATCCCTCCTAAAACATGGTGTGTCACATAGTCACGAGACTAGGCTACCCACATGGCCATGCAAGCCTCACTGTGGCCTTACACATGTAAGGCTAGGGGGCACAAGGCTACTAATAAGCAGTGGGCTTAGGCTCCCGTGGTGCAAGCGGCTTAGGCACCCACGTCGCATGCAGCTTAGGCGACAAATGGCTCCAACATGTAGGGTCGCACAACAAGCATGACTTAAGCCAATGCACGTAGAGCTTCACGAGGTAGTAAAAGGCGTGCATAGGCATGAATCATCGAGTAGGTGTGGGAAGAGCTGGAGCATGTGGTAGGCGGCATGACAAAGTAGCACGAGTAGGGGAAAACCAAGGAAGAAGAGCATGGGAAAGCAGAGGGTGAAGAAGAGGGGAGAAGGAGCACGTAGAGAAGGAAATAAAGGGAAGGAGAAGAAAAGAAGGCGAGGAGGAAGAAGAGAATGTGGGAGGAAGAAGAGAAGGTGGGGAGGAAGAAGAGAAGGAGAGGAAGGGAAGGAGAAGAAGAGAAGGTAGGGAGGAGTAAAGGAAGAAGAGAAAGCAAGGAGAAGCTTTGATATCATTAAGTTTGGCATGGTAAACCAATAAATAGACGACCCGATTACCCAATTAGGAGAAGTTTGACCTCCCCTGACATGCAACAAGAGAATGGCAATTTATTGATCCACATTACTACACAACCGCTTCCCCCTACATCATTTAGGGCTACAACTTGGGTGGTGCAAGCCCTATTATCTAAACAATCACCATCTATATACATGTCCATGACAAGAGAAGTCTACATCGATTCAAGGTTCATGCCAATAAAAAGAAGGTTTTCCTAGCATAAGTTCTTGAAAATGGAAGGTAAAAGGCCTACCGTCCATACTTTCATCACACTGATTGACCCATCCTAGTCACCTATAACTTTCCTCACATTGATGGACCCATGCCACTCACCACCATGGAGATGCAGCTCCGCATGAAAAAATTTAATGATCTTTACTACTCAAAGGTTTGCCTCTAATCTAGTCATAATTGCAACATGTCGCTTCTTTAAGCTCATTATCCTTATCCTCAAGGAGGTGCCAAAGGACCAATGGATGAGTAAAGAATGCTTGGTCTTCAACCTCAATAAAGGCCCAAATTTTTGCCAATAGCTAGACCTCTATAGCATGGTTAAATACTTTCACAACCACAAGCACCTTTGAGGATATGCTAGATACTAGGCTTTGACGTCATGTTCTTAGATATTTGGTAGTACTACATTATAAAGACATGCACTTATGCAATGGACACTTTTGTTCTATAGGGTTTTTTCCCATGGCACATCAAGGTATGAATGGGCCCCTTAGGGTTAGCTAGTATATAAGCAACCTCATCCTTAGTTTAGGGTTACTATTCATTTTTGTATTTCATTGAACCTTAAGCTATTGCTCCAAGTGAACTAACCTTCTACACTCTCTCTCCCCCTTGTGTTCTCTTTAATCTGTAAACATTGAGTGAGTTCGTGTTTGGAGCTTTGCTTCCATCAAAGTTAACAGTGGTATTTTTCAATCGTCTCTCAATATTCTCCAATCGTCCAATTAGTGATTTTTAATCACCCAATCTCACCCCTCCATCGATTGTCCAATTGTATAGTTTGATTGGGATTCCCTTGTTCAATTGTTTGATCCAAATGTATGATTTCACATTCTCCAATTGGCAATTCTTCATCTCTAATCATCTGATCAGAGAATCCAATTGGCAGTTTGACTAAGATTTTTCAACAACTTTTCAAAGAGTTCATCATCAGTTGTGTTGTAACTTTGCACTCAAGTATGGCCAACAACTTTACAAATGATTTATTTGGTATTCTTTCCAAAGAAGATAAATTGAATAGGAAAATTACAAAAAATGACCAAGTTAAAAAAGGGCTATGGGGACATGTCAGTGGGCGGACCCCCACCTTGGTGTCATTACTCCTACTACCCCTCAAAGGAGTCATTACTACAGCCCCTCTTACCTATCACTTAAGCTTGTAAGTTTACTACTACAAGAGGAGAAACAGTCGAGAAAAGATGTTTCTAAGATGACTCAAGCTATGTTGTTAGACTTGTGAGTTAGTTTATGTAGGCCCCCCCACAAAGTGACACTTGTATGTGGGTAGACGGATTTCTAGAAGTGATCAAGCATTAGTAACAACCAAGGATAAGGGTAAGAAATTTCAGCCAAAGGACCAATTTTAACAAAAATTCTGAGACTAAGGGTGATTCTGAAAAGCCAAAGAAGGTGACTTACCGATATTGCAAAAAACCTACCCACATAATTGAAAATTGCTTTAAAACTTCAAAACAAAGAAAAGAAGGAGAAGGAATCTAATAAGGGTTCTAGCAGTTCTACCTCCAATGATAAGATTTCTAAGAAAAAGGACTCACTTAATGTCATTGTCCATTGAGACTTCTCACTTGTGGGGGCTAATACTGTCACGTGTGCCAATAATACCTCTTATCCGATCAAAGTTATTGGTGAAATAGTTCTCACTACTATAAGTGGTGAGGACCTTTATATTGAAAATATACTTTTTGTTCCAGGAATTCACAAAAATATGCTTTCTACACCCGCTCTAGTAGGGGGGGTTCTTACTGTTGAATTTACAAGTGATAAATACATTATCTCTAATAGAGAACATTACTAGATCGTTAACCACATGTAGTTTGTAGAGATTGGACATGTATGACAAGTGTGATGTTGCTTACTTGGCAGACACTTCTAATGCAATGAAAGATGCCCAATTGTGGCATGCTAGGTTTGGCCACATTTCTATTGGTGGTTTGATGCTTTTACAACATGGGATGTTAGAGAATCTTCCTTACCTTGATCCACCACCAAGTATGTTTGTGAAGGATGCATCCTTGGCAAATTTACTCGCCAACCTTTCCCAAAGAATGTAACAGATTGAGTTGATCACAAATTGTAGCTCATGCACACTGATGTGTGTGGTCCATTGAAGATTACTTTGTTGGGAGGAAATTTATATCGTGTTACATTCATTGATGATTATAGCAAATTCGATTGGTCTTACCCCATGAAAGAAAAGTTAGGTTTTTTCTCATTTTTTTAACATTTTGTTGCTATGGTTGAAAATGAAACTGGCTTTAAAAATCAAACTCTCCATTCTAACAAAGAGGTGAATACATGTCTAATGCACTCAAAGATTTTTTGGTATAAAAAGACATTAAGCATAAGTGTACAACTCTTTATACACCATAGCAAAATGATGTTGGTGAGACACAACATGACTCTCATGGATATGGTTAGATACATGGTTCAAGGGTAACAAATTGCACATAAGTTTTGGATAGAAATAGTTTTAAGTGCTGCCCACTAAAGCTTTGAAGACTCTAACTCTTTATGAGGCTTGGTTCAATCGGAAACCTAAGGTTGAACACATACATGTTTTTGGTTGTTCGACAAATGGACCTGTGCAAACAATGAAAAGCACGTATATGCTAGCACAAACTCAAACTAAGCTTGATAACAAGGCAATAAAATGTGTTTTATTGGCTATAGTGCGGAAAGCAAAGGTTCTACAATCCTCTCACTAAGAAGATTATGGTCAATAGGATTGTTATTCTTGCAAAGGATTTTGCAATCCGCCATTGATGGAATTCAATAAGCATGCCTATGCAAATTCTTTGGAGATGTTTGATGATTTATTAACCATGCCAATATCTACTAATTCCCAATAGATTTTGCTTTCTGATCCTTGTCTGTTGCATAAGGGGGAAATGCTTAAGGAATTGATGCACTAACTTTAGATCGCTAGAATATGTATTAAATGCTGAAAGATTAGCAATCAATACGGTGTTATGCCTAGATGGGCAAGAAGAACCTTACATGATAACAAATTATCTTCTCCTTTATAAAGTAGAACCAAATCCGATGCTCAAACCACTTCTTCAGTAGATATTGCCGAGTTTACATTTCTTCATTCTCTACATGACCCTAAATCTTTTGAAGAGGTTAAAGAAGATCCAAATTGGATGAAAGCCATGCAAGATAAAAGTTATTCCATTAAAAAAATGGTACTTAGGATTTAGTGGATCTACCACTTGGCAAGAAAGCTATTGGTACTAAGTGTATTTTCAAAGTCAAGAGAAAGGTAGATGGATCTATTGGCATATTCAAGGCTAGACTTATTACAAAAGGTTATGCCTGGTGACTTGCAAGAAGAAGTTTATGTGAGTTAGTTATGCCCAACCTGGTCAAGAACAGAAGTTATGTAGGCTTAATAAAGCTTTAAATGATTTAAAACAAGCTCCCAGAGCTTGGTACCATAAAATTCATGTCTATTTGACTGGATAGGGAGTTCAAAACAATCCTATAGAAAGCACTTTATATGTGAATAAGGACAAACAAGATTTGCTTATTTTATCATTCTCTATATAGATTGACATGCTAGTGATAGGTACCAATTAGGATTTCATTACAGCCTTCAAGGTTGATTTTGTCTTTAATTTTGAGATGTCAGATCTCGGTCTTTTGCACTACTATTTGGGTATTCAATTTATACAGCAAGATGATGGTATAGTCATTAAGTAGTTAGAGTACATCAAGCAGTCATTAAGCAATCAAAGTACATCAAGGCACTGCTCAAGGGGAAAGTTGCAAACTGACTCCTACACCAATGGAACTTGGTGTAACACTTAGTTTGCAGGATGCCAGTGAATCATTTGACATAACCACTATGATCAAGCTATTGGATGCCTAAACAGCCATACATCCAATATAGTGTCACAACTTTCAAAGTTCATGCATTGTCGAGGCACTAAGCATTAGTAGGTAGTTAAACGTATCTTGGTACTCAAGATCTTGGATTATTCTATGCCAATTGGGGTGATTTACAACTATATGCCTTCAATGATTTCTATTGGGTAGGCGATTATGATACACGACAGTCTACATCTGGGTTTTGTTCTTGGTAATTCATGCATATCTTGGCTAAGCAAGAAATAACTAACCATGGCAACATCATCATGTGAAGTGAATACAGATTATGATACACGATAGTCCACATATGGAAACTATTTCTTTCTTTGAAATTTATACAATAACCAACTGTGGCAACATTATCCTGTCAAGTTAAATACAAAGCAGCATTTAGTGTGACGGTTGAATGTGTATGGTTGAGAAGATTAATGGAGGATCTTTGTGTCACTAATAATAGTTAGAGCATAATTACAGTTGCTAAGAATCAGATCTTTCATGCCAGGACTAAGCACATTAAAGTGCATTACCACTATGTCAGAGCGAGACTCCATGTAGAAGAGATCAATTTGATCCATTTTAGTACACATGATATTGTGGCAGATCTTTTTACTAAAGTCTTATCACGTGATAAATTTAAGGCGCCTTCCACAAAGCTTTGGGCATCTTTCCTTTTTCAAATACTAATCTGTAAACTCTGTGAACCTTACATTTGTACTATAGGGGGGTTTGTTAGATATTTGGTAGTACTACACTGTGAGTACATGCATTTTTGCCATGGGTACTTTTATCCCACTGGGTTTTTTCCCATGGCCATCCAGGTGTGAACGGGCACCTTAGTGTTAGCTAGTATATATGCGACCTCATCATTAATTTAGGGTTGTCGATTCATTTTTTGTACTTTATTGTACCTTGAGCTATTGCTCCAAGTAAACTAGCCTTCTACACACACACACTCTCTCTCTCTCCGAGTGAACTAACCTTCTACACTCTCTCCCCCTTTTGTTTTCTTTAATTTGTGAACATTAAGTGAGTGAGTGTTTGTAGCTTTGCTTCCATCAAAGCTAATACATGTGTGATAGTCAAGTTGATGGCTTTCCCACCTTCATTACTTCCTTCAAGGAGATCGCCAGTATCTTTGGCACTAATGGGGTTTAATAAGTCTCATGACCTAGTCTACCACTTCCCTTTTTTTTATAGGCATGGAGCTAGTAAAAGTCCCTCATCAACTTAAAGAGGGGTACCGCAAAAGTTTCATGACCTTGATTCCCCAAAACTGAGCTAAAGGTAAACGTCAAAGAAAGTGAAAATAAGAGAAAAATATAGAGAGTTGAGTTTTCACATGCAGTAGAACACACACATGGGCATAACTTTAACCCTCAAAAGCTTCATGACCTCGATTCCCTCAAAAGCTTCATGACCTCGATTCCCCAAAACCAAGATAAAAGGTGAATGTCAAAAAGTGAAAATAAGGGTTTAAAAATATAGAGGATTGAGTTTTCACATGCAGAACACACACATGGGCACAACTTCATAGCCCATATGCATGACATCTGCATCACTCACAAAGGACTTTACACTTCATGAGTACATATTCCATACATAGGTGCTCATAGTATCTAGCACCTGCACCAAGCCTCATCATTAATAGCCATGCAAGAACATCTCTAGATGGGGGGCCCATGGTGGGCGAAAACTAAATGTTCCATGGTATGACCCATGTCAAAGTTGAGCATAGATGTAGTGCTAGCTTATTATGCATAGATATGGTGAGTGTGTGTGAGTGGCATTTGTCACACCAAGATGATGCTAATTATCTTGACTCAAGTTAATTAGGTTACAAGATAGATTAGCTTGCACTCATAGAGAAGCATGAGGAATACGCTTGATTCATTTGCTTCAAATGGCTCTCATTATATAAGAGTTAGATACAACTTTTGAGCTCTTGATTTACATGCATATGAGATAATTCTAGGCTTTGCCACATGGCTTGATGCTCGGCTTGCTCTTCTACTCGCTCCTTTCCTTTCATGGAACCACATTTCTCAACACCCCCCCTTGGTGCCGTATTGGGTATAATTTTTAGGCTTTCTCTCTCTTCCCTTGTGCTAGGCTACTTTCGCCCTTGTGCCACTTTGGCTATAAATTTCAGCTTGATTGCATCATATGGCCTTAGAGGCTCATTACAACACTTTTTGTAGAGATAAGAGGGGTGAAGAATACAATGGTTCTTTCTCTAGAAGAGTCTTTCTTTGTGTATGTTGTCCTCATCTGTAACACCTTTAGCCTCAACGTAGTTTGCTTAATTCTATTCATGGTAGCAATCTTCTTCTAGGTAACCAACTTTTCTACAAAAAACACACATAAGCTTTGGTTTGTGTTTGTTGTTACATTCCTTCTTTGTGTGACCAAGTTTCCCACAATGATAGCATCATGGAAGTGAAGAGGTTGATTGATTGTTCCTTTTGAAATTCCTCACCCTTTGCATAGAGTGCTTGTGCACTTGACTATGAGGTGAATGGTTCTTTGTCCTTGAATTTTGATTCATGCTCAAGCAAAGATGATTCTATGTCTTGAAGCTTAGTGTTAGGCACATTTTTAAGTGTAGCCACATAATTGATTCATATGGTTCTTTCTCAACACTCTTTAACAATATAACAATAGACTCATCTTCTTTAAGGCACTTTGTTGTTGGTTGATACCTTTGAACTTGCTGATGTGTTACGCCATGCTCTCGGTGTCCTTCCCCTCAAGCT
Organism: Cibotium barometz; assembly: GCF_041138505.1. Classification (NCBI taxonomy): domain Eukaryota; kingdom Viridiplantae; phylum Streptophyta; class Polypodiopsida; order Cyatheales; family Cibotiaceae; genus Cibotium; species Cibotium barometz. The sequence goes on along the minus strand of NC_141056.1, from coordinate 9,103,249 downwards.
TGTAGAATTTTATGAGGAGGTTAATCTTGGAGCTCTTTAAATCGGTGTCGATAAACTTGTTAAGCTCCTGCCATGCAAATTTGGCATCCTTGATGCCAACAATGTGACTAATCTCATCGTCATTGAGGTTTTAAGTGATAAGTCCCAATGCCTAGTGACTCAACCATTGCTTTTTCATCCTCATTTAGGTTCCAAAGCTCCTTATACATAAGCAAGTACATGGTAGTGATTTGCCATGTAAAAAACCCATCCCCATTAAATTTAGTGACAACTTCTACATGCTACATGCTTAATGAGGGATCTTACCGAGTACTGGCAGTGTCTACCTCTTACAACTTAGCAACAAAATAAGAAGAATGAAGAAAAGCAACTATTTTGGGGTTTTTTGTTCAAAGGTTGTAATAAGTGCTAATAAAAGGCAAGGAAATGGATAAAAACTAGAAGATAATGAAAGCAACTACGTGGTTAGTTAAAGCCAATGATGGTAATCAAAGGTGTGGCTATTTAGAATTATTGTCTCTTTCTTTGAAAAAAGAAGGCCTAAATAATAGCATGATGGTCCCTAAATATAGCACTCTCAAGGCTATTAAAATAGCGCTAAGAGAGAGGAGAAGCCCTATCTAAAGCTACTATGTTTTCCTCAATTCCACACTTTAATCTTCATGCTAGGTTTCTTATACATGTATTGTCACAAATGATAATGCTTTAGGCAATCAAAAGTCTGAAAGGAGGAGGTTGTGTTCTGTTGGATGAAAGGGAAAGAGGAGAAGAGAAAAGGGAGTGGGGTAGAGTAATGGACCACATAGATGAATCTTTGTAAGTTGTGTTGTGTTGCATTGAGACACGAGGCCTTCTTAAATAGGGCTTGAAAAGTTAGAAATGAAGAGGCACATCCTTCTCATACATGTATTTTTACAAGGATAATCCTTTAGTAGGTAATCGAAAGTTTGAAAGGAGGAGGCTATGTTGTGTTGGATGAAAGGGAAATAGAAGAAGAGAAAAGGGAGTGGGGTCGAGTAATGGAACACTTAGATGAATCCAAACCAATAGATTTTAGATTTCTCTTTGAGCCTTCACTTTTCCTACACTATTTAAGATTTCTTCAAATAGCCATGAATTCAAACCCAAGCGTGTGCTGCAAAGTTTATGATTTGGCAAGGACTTTTGCTTAATAGAGAGAGAGAGAGAGAGAGAGAGAGAGAGAGAGAGAGAGAGAGATTAGTCGCTTGCATGTGTGCACATCGAAGGAAGAGTTGCTTGGGGCGCGGCCCTAGGAGATCTCTGAAACACTGAGAGAGAAGTGCCATTAGCCATATAAAAAAGATATTTTAATCGATTTATGTTAAAGAGAGGTATTATATGTCAGACATGCCGTGTAGGAGGGGTAGATTCACACGATCTTTTGCTAAAAAAGACAAGTCCAACAACCTTAGTGCTAAGGTCAATGAGTGTTTAAAAAAACCTTCATTTTGATCACAGAGTGGCAACAATTAATTAATTAATGAGAAAAGATTAGATTTTGGTCACGTATTTGTCATTGATTGGGAGCTCTGGAGCCTTCACTACCGGAGGTGTCCACCTAGTCGTGACCTTTTGGGAAAATGGTTTTTCTAGCATTGGTCCCCTTGAGGCAGATCTAGAAGCATGTGTAAATTGACCATGGTCTCCTTTCCAAGAGCAGGTGTGAATGCTGAAGGACGTTTTCCACCATACATAGGTCATCATTGATGTAATGCCTCTCCATATTTTGGGGGAATATTTCAAATCAAAATTAACGGCTTGGCCCTAAACTAAACACTTAAAAAAAGCCTACGAATCAACTTATTTTCACTGCAAGATTTTCGTTTCGCAGCTCATCTTCTTTTCGCATTCTCAGCCAGGTACTCCTCCTATTCTCCATCTCTGTTCTTCGAAGTGTAAGAAGGTAACCTGCGTGCTGTAGTTATTGCAGATCTTGAAGCTATTTGATTGTTTTAATGCATGAGGAACGTTAGGGTCAGGGTTAGATGCTGTAGGGTTAGGATCAGGGTTATGGTTGGATCAGATTAGGCCAGGAAAGGTAGATTCAAGGTACTGCTTGGTTAGGGTTAAGGCTCGATTAGATTTAGGCTATGCTAAAGGTAGGATTAGAGCTATGTTAGGTTCAGCTTTAGGTCAATCAGAGTTTTCGATGTCTGATGTCGAAGGATCTTACGAGATCCTGGAATATGGCTTCTGAGATCAGTGCACTCATGCTCGGTTAGCTTTGCATTTGGCACCAAGATAGCATTTCAAGCACTTTCTTGGGAGCAGGTTTGCAAGGCTGCATTTGCGTTCTGCTATTTTCAGTTTTGAGTTGTATTCTAGCTAGATCCGTTCAGTTTGCATTCTAGATGCTTGTCCAAGCCTGGCTGCCTATGTATGCCGTGGAACTTGTAATTATTTACAAGTTCCACGGCATTGCAACTTGCATTTGTGAAGTCTGTAATGAATTGCATTGCAACTCCTCAGTAAGATCGCCGATGTTAGGCATGGCATTGCAACTTGCATTTGTGACTGTATTGAATTGTGGAAGTCTAATATCTGGAATCTTCTTGGTGGCAACGATCTTTATTGGGTGTTTTTATTCCTTGTGTGCTGGTGCATAGCTTCATCGGAATATTCCATACCCATTTTTTTGGTGCATTTTTGGAGCCAATCACATGTATGCATTGTGCCCCCCTCTGTATGTGCCTGACATGCTGATTTCGACACAACGTTCCTCCACATCACATCCTTGCCTCTTCAAATTTTGTACAGAGTCTTGCATGAGCAGCTGAGCTGAAATATTGCTGCTTTCTGGGGGATTTGCCATGTTTAAAATCTTTCAACGCTTTGAATGAGAGAATGGGCATAGTTTTAAGTTTTAACATGTTGCAAGTGTCCTGCTGTGTTTCTACGGCCCTTTCACGAAATTTTTTGTAAAAGGTGTGAAGCATACAAAATGCTTCTGAATTGTATGAAAAATGTGAATTTATGTCTATTATGTAAACCTAAGTTTACTCTTAGGCTCAAAAAATGTGATTTATAGCTGGTAGTCTATGTTATGCAAGATGGTTATGTGATGAATGATGGATTGTGTATGTATTGAGGTTGCCTTTGATGGTCTGACACTTTCTAGTAGAGATGATTGTGTGACAAAGGGTGCTTTAAGTATGGATAAAGGGTGCCTTTCGAACATGATTATAGCCCAATTCATGTCTGCTGATGTTATGAGTAGGTATGCATGATAGAAGTGCAGGTTGCATGCATTGTAGGTAGGTGTTTTGTGTCCTTTGTAAAGACGGAGCTTCTGTCCTTGTTAAGTTATGTGGCTTATCATCATTCATATTTGTGTGTGCTTTTGCAGTGAGGTCACAATGGCTGAGAAACCTCTGGCACCAACAGTGATGCAGAAGCTGTCAGGCTATGCAGGAATTGGAGCAAGACTGTATGACAATCAGACAATCCAATACCAAGCCTTGCCAGCAACTTGCTATCCCAACCAGTTCAGGAGAGCAGCAAGTCCCTGGCCATCCGCCATAGGCGCTATGGACCTTGGAGGATTCTCCAAGGACTCTGTCTTGGCTAACCCAGTTTTTGTGGCTGCTCCAATGGAGAAGAAAGGCCCATATGCATTCGCAGTTGATTTTCTTATGGGTGGAGTGTCTGCAGCTGTCTCCAAAACCGCAGCTGCACCTATTGAGCGTGTGAAATTGCTCATCCAAAATCAGGATGAGATGATCAAGGCAGGAAGGCTCCAGGAGCCTTACAAAGGCATTGGGAACTGCTTCTCTCGCACTATTCAGGAGGAGGGGGTTATGTCTTTGTGGCGTGGCAACACGGCAAATGTCATCAGATATTTCCCTACCCAGGTTAGACAGCCTCATTTTTATAAGATCATGCTTGTCTATGTGCATCTAGAACTGTGGCTTGTTGCCATGTTATGGTGGAGATTAGTTATGTATCTGCTGTTGAGATTCGGTTTGAAATGCAGCCTGAATAGTGGTTTTCTGTTTTTCTTCTTCTGTCATAACAGCATTGTGATACTTCGTTCTTGCTCTCTTGTAGGCTCTCAATTTTGCCTTTAAGGATTATTTCAAGAAACTCTTCAACCGTAAGAAAGACAAGGATGGCTATTGGGCTTGGTTTGCTGGCAATTTAGCTTCTGGTGGTGCAGCTGGGGCTTCCTCTCTTCTGTTTGTTTACTCACTTGATTATGCCAGAACTCGTCTTGCCAATGATGCCAAAGCTGCAAAGAAAGGAGGAGAACGCCAGTTCAATGGACTCTTGGATGTTTACAAGAAGACCATGGCATCTGATGGCATTGCTGGACTATATCGAGGCTTCACCATTTCTTGCGTTGGGATTATTGTATACAGAGGATTGTATTTTGGAATGTATGACTCTTTGAAGCCAGTAGTTTTGATTGGTAGCCTCCAGGTAAGCTATCAATGGCCTTGAGATATATTTTGTCTGGTCTGCTAGTGTTTCATGTGTTTTCATGTCTGCAATGCAAATGTTTGCTTAGGGCATTTTGGTTTATTGAAGTTTGCTATCCGGCACACATCTCATTCCTGCCCATCTCAGGGGACACCCATGGTAGCCTGTGGGCAGGATATGTGTGGGATGTCTTGCTTATGTTATGATGGCCCATGGTAGCTGTGGGCAGGATATGGATGGGATTCCCTGCTCACATATTTTTGTCTTGGAGGCTCCATACGTTGTCAATGGGCTGCGGTGCAAAATGGGAGATATTTGTGTTTGAAGAGGATGGTCTTTCACTTATCTCTTCTGCTTGTTCTTGCACTGTTTGTGAGTCCATGATTGCCAGCCATTGTCTATTTTTAGGCCTTTGTTCTAAGCATAGTTGTTTGTATCGGTACGAACCCATTCGTACCGTACGGTTCGTACGGTACGAGTTCACCCCTCCCCGAATGTTTTTTTTTGGAAAAAAAATTCCAAATGCTTTAAAAAAATATAGAAACCCTGCTTAACGAAGATCCCAAATGCTCGCAATACTCTGTAACTTTCGTGTCCACTCAGAATTCCATATGGGATTGGGAGACCTAAAAAATCTGGCAAGGTAGACTGGTAGTGTACACTTTGGTAGGATGAGAGAATCTTGCTACATCACTTGAAGATCTTTGGTATAGGTAGGCTAGACATTTAGATTCTCAAGTTATGTATAAGGGAGAAGATTTGGACATGGCCATTTTGATCTAAAGAGGAGTCCCTAAACCTATCACCCTAGATGCACTGCTCGTATTTGTGCAAGGACAGTCCCTTAGTCATAAACGCTACACTGGGAGACCTTTGGTATTGCATTACCCATCCAGGTTCTTTTTTGGAGACAATCGGGAAGATCCAACATGGAGAGACCTATCCATGTTCTGGTTCCTCAAGCACTGTAGACTCCTCCCCTCCCAACTTTCCCTCACATTCAAGCTTGAAGCTCCATAGGTTGTAAGTGAAAAAAAAAACCCGTATTTTATCATACGGTATCCGAAAATTTCATATCATACCAAAAATCCTTGTACGGTATTGTATTTTCGTACCGTGACAACTATGGTTCCAAGGCTTGTTGTAGAACATCCCCCCCCCTCCCCAACATGGGATGGAGATCGCCTTTCCATCCCGAACGGGCACAGGCAAGATGGGTCCTGCTGAGGTGGCCTTGTTTTTCAAACCACGTAAGGCTTTTTGAACTTCTGTGCCAAAAACGTGGATATGTGGCTCTTGGACAGGCAAGATTGCCGGCCCAAGCACCATCCAAGGCAGAAATCACTTTCCCTCTGATGTGTAGTCTGGGAACTGTGAAGTACCTAGGCATCTCTTATTATTGCAACTCAGTGAATTGTGTGTTTGATTACATGTCAATTGTGGATTATTTAAGCTTTTATGTACCATGTGGATGCCTGAACACTCCCTGTAGCAGACATGGGCAATTTGTCAATTGTTGGTCATAGCTGGTTAGTTTTTTATGTTATTATTTAAGCTTAGCATTTCATTTGAATGCATGCAGGACAACTTTTTGGCCAGCTTCTTACTTGGTTGGAGCATTACTACTGGTGCTGGTCTGGCTTCATATCCTATTGACACTGTTAGACGTCGCATGATGATGACGTCGGGTGAAGCTGTGAAGTACTCTGGCTCCATGGATTGTTTCAACCAGATCATCAAGAAGGAGGGAGTCAAATCGCTGTTCAAAGGTGCCGGTGCCAATATTCTTCGAGCCGTAGCAGGTGCCGGTGTGCTTGCCGGATATGATCGCCTGCAGTTAATTTTCTTTGGCAAGACCTATGGCTCTGGTGGGGGTGGTTAACTGGAGCCGTTGTAGGAAGATGATGACGAAATTTGAGAGCAGACAGCAAAAGGGTAAAGGCTGTTTTTTTTTTTGGACATCTACAATTTTGAAAGGTTGACATTTTTACTGCACTTGAGTTAGTGCAATAATGGTTTTATGTCCACAAGGAGAGTCATCAATATTTGTGCTTGCGTGATGTATGCTAGGTTTATGAAAGTTCCTGTGAGTTGCATTGCATGTAAGGGATCTAATGAAAGAGTACTGCAAACTTTGTCAACTTAATAACATTTGTCATTTTATTTTTGGTATGTTTCATCATGCAAACTTACCAAGATAATCAGTATCTTATGAGGATATAATTTGCAGCCTAGAGAATGGATTTGCGTTGCATCGTTATGTGGGACAATGGGTATATTCTTGTTTTTTTGGGAGGGAGGTTTGTAATGGTCATGAATTTTCACGTTGCCCGTCTTGATTATTCCTGAGCTTGATGACAGAGGGCTCCCAGTTGACACTGCAAGTCACGAGAACAGTGCACAAGTGAGGTGAAGCAAGCTTGCTTGCACGTTTCTCTATTGTTGAGGATCTTCTCTTGAATCTACTTTGCCTTATTTCTTTCTTTCCTCTTAATTACTTGTGTCATGTCACCCTTATTGTTTTCGTTGTAGTTCTTCACTTGTCATTACTGTATCTTCCTTCTGTGGAAGGCCACTGCTGTATTTGGCCGCCTTTTTTTTGCGTTGGAGAGAGAAACTAAGGTTGTGTAATACCAATCAGGATTGTAAATGACCTCCACACTATACATCAAAATTTAAAAAATGTATTATGTTAATCTAGGGAAGAAACAAGGCGTTGCTAGAAGCGTATGGAACTAAAAATATCCAAATAATGTGTTTCTCTAAATCAAAGTTGACCGACCGTTCATTCCAATATGATTGCACGATATTGACATTTTTTAGTCTCACATTTGGTCTCTTTCCACATAAAATATGTTTTTACACGTTGAACACCATCCAGGGCATGAAAGGTTGTGTGAAGAGCCCAAACTTGGCTCGAATTGTGATACATATACCTTATCAACGTGAGCACATCTGGTCCTTGCAAAGACCGCTACTTTGTTACACATTTTCTTAGATCATTGTTGCTCTAATCCAGTGCTAGCCTAAGGTTAAGCTTCCTCATGTCACCCAACGATGTGTTCTTCCACTAGAACATGTCTTAAGTTCTAACTTGTTGTAGCCAGTAGGCCAACCGTTCTCTAGAGTCTTCTAGCTAGAGGATATCTAATAATAAGTGATAGGTGGCCTTTTTCTTTATGCATATAGGGAAAAGAGAGGAGACCTTTTCATTTGCATTATTTGTTGTGTGCAGAAGCTTCTAAAAGATAATCCTCTATAGAAGGAGATTGAGTGTAAGGGCTTTGGTCACTTTTCAAATATCTTTAGCTCTTTTCAAATGTTTTCTTTGTTTGGTTGATATTGAATCATATGTTGAATAAATGAAGTCCATTTGATATGTTGATCAAAAATCAATGGTTGGATCAATAAATGACGAATGCTTTGTTGATCTGTCTTGATTAAGAATTCAGATTCTATTAAATAATGTTTCCAAAGTCTTAAAGCATGTACAATAGTAGCTAATTTTTTATTGTATATACTATATTTTTTTATTGGTTTAAGCTTTTGATTTTCATAAGAAATGGGATGTCCATCTTACGTGAGAACAGTACCAAAACCATAAGCTTTTGATTTTCATAAGAAATGGGATGTCCATCTTACGTGAGAACAGTACCAAAACCATGTCCGCTTGCATCAGTAACTACACAAAGAAATGGGATATCCATCTTACGTGAGAACAGTACCAAAACCATGTCCGCTTCAGTAACTACACAAAGAATGATCGTTGAAAATCTGGTAGTGTAAGAACTAGTGCATTAGACAATTCTTTCTTAAGCTCAAAGAAGAAATGGTCTTGTCTACTATTCCAATCAAAATGGTCTTACCTACTATTCCAATTAGCGAAAAAATGGTCCTGTTTGCTATTCTAATAAAAAATGGTCTTGTCTACTATTCCAATCAAAATGGTCTTACCTACTATTCCAATTAGCGAAAAAATGGTCTTGTCTGCTATTCCTATCAAAATGTCTATCTTTCTTAAGGAGTTCGGTTGTTAAAGGATGTTCAATACATGTAAAATTTCGAATGAACTTTCTATAGTAGTTACACAATCCAAGAAAAGATCAAAATTAATATCACACGGTCTAGGCTTGCAATGCTTTCGATCTTTTTGGGGTCTACTCGAATACTATCAATAGAAATAACATATTCTAAATATTAAATTTCTTCTTGAAATAATTTACTCTTTTCATAATTGACTCCTTCTATAGCTGAATTTATCCATACGGTCAGATCATGGAGAGGCCAAGAATTTGGAAAAACCATTTTCTAAGAAAAAGGGTGGTTGCGTGGTACCTTTGATTTAAGCTTTTGAGCTTTTAAATCTTGTCTCCATCCAATGACACGGATCCATTTCTAGGAAAATAGAGAAAATAGAAACTTGCAAGAAAATAGATTATTCAACCCAAATAACTCTTCAAATCCACATAGTAAACATATTTAAGAATTGAATGAATAACAAATAAAATACTTAGCTCAAGATAACAGCTCAGGCATTGGGTGCAATCATCCTCCCTCATGTGTATGGCCTCTCCCCACACATGTATTTATGTAATTCTTCATTTTTAAATAGGCCATAGCCTCCAAAAATACAAAAAGATGCTTTATTAGAAGCTCACGGTTGGTCCTCTATAAAAATCAACTTGAAAGTAATACTCAAGCTCAAAATAGAAGAAAAGCTTATGAAGGCAACACAAGAATGGGTTAAATCTCTCCCACCATGAGAGTGGCTCACGTCCTCTTCATGGTGTATTTAAATATATTTCCTTGTACAAAAAGCAAGAGCCAAAATTACATGTAGCCAAAAATATGGATCTCCACATTGGGCTTGCATAAGCCTAATTACAAAAATGTGAACATTCTAAGGTTCACTCATGAAATAGAATTAATCAAAATGTTGCACACTAATGTGCACATAAAATATCACTGCCCACTGCCGAATAAATAATCGCCATGCACCATGCGTTAATAGATTTCCATCGAAGCAAGCCCAATGGATCCATGCACATCCTACACACTAACCCTGCCACCATTGACCTGCACTGACATTCACAATATAAGCTCAAAATATGTAACAAGTTAGAGGTGATCAGTCTCACTTGCACATAAAATAAATATCCATCAAATAAATCCATAAATGCCAAATAATTTAAATAATTCCAGCATTCCTTCCTGGTGAAAAGCAACTGTCCTCAGTATTGCTAAACATGCAATACCTCAAAGTCGGTACCTTTGCATATTTAAACAACTACGTGGAATAATTCAATTTGGTGACCTTTGCATGAAAGAAAATAGCAAATTCAAAATATCCACCACAGAAATCCATAATATGAAAACCTCGTGCAATACCTCAATTTGGTGACCTTTGCACGGAAAATAACCATGTGTAATATCTCAAATCGGTGACCTTCACACATATCAATATGAAATACTAAAAGAAACTGCCAATCGTGTGATACCTCAAATTGGTGACCTTTACACGACGACACCGGTCTCAATACCAAGTGTAAAATTCACTGCAACTATCTGTGAAAGAAGTCGATCAAGGTAGAGTGTGATATTCTTCTACAGGATGGTTCTTGTACTTAACCAAATATCTGACATAAACATTGCCATTGCGAGTTGTAGTTTGCTCACGATTAAGAATTGCTTCAGGAACTAAAATTTCTATATCAACCTCTAGGAGAGGTGGGTCATCTCATAAACAGGGGTAGAAGGTGGTGTACCTTTAAAAGGTCTAAGAAGACTACTGTAAAAAGAATTATGAATATTCCAATGGTCAGGAAGGAACAAACGATAAGCATTATCATTGATCTTAGCAATTATTCTAAAAGGCCCATAAAATCGTGGAGATAATTTAATTGCTGGATATTTCTCAACAGACTTTAGTCTGCGCTTTTCTATGCGAAGCCAAATTAAATCATTTTCTTCAAAAGTCTTTGGTCTTCTATGCTTGTTAGCCTCTCTAGTGTAAGCTTGTTGAGTCTTAAGAATAGACTCATGAGCTTCGGCCAAAATACAATTATGAGTCACGGAAAAACCATCAACCGGCTGGAACTTCATGAGAAAGTCTAGTAATTGGAGTTGGAAGTTTCTTACCATAGACAATTTCAAAAGGAGCTTTGCAACCAAGTGGTTGTATGCGGTGTGTTATTATATGCAAATTGCAAAAGATGCAAATACGGATCCCAATTTGCAGGAGATAAGATAGTGTAAGACCTTAAAAGATCTAAAATAGTGATTTTTGTGGCCTCAGTTTGTCCATTACTTTCTGGATGATATGTAGAACTAAAATCAATCTTTGTGTCTAAGTTTGAAAATAATGCCATCCAAAAATGATTACAAAAATGAGAATCACGATATGAAATAATGACTTTAGGTAAACAATGATTTGTGAAGACAGTTTTGATAAACAATTATGTAGCATGTGAAGCATTCAATGTTTTACGACATGCAATGAAATAAGCTTGCTACTAAACCTATCCATAATTGTCCATATCATATCATTTCAAGAAGATGTGGTAGGTAAACTAGTTATAAAGTCCATAGAAATTTCTTTCCATGGTGCCACGGGAATAGGTAAAGGTCCATACTGTTTTCCTTGGCATCTTTTAACTCGTTGACATGTCATACATTCCAACACAAAAGAAGCAACATCATGTTTTAATTGTGGCCAGTAAAAATATTCTTCTATGGTGCGAAGAGTAGTGAGAATGCCACGATGACCAACATATGGGGGACGATGCATCTCTTCAACAATAAAAGATCTATAAGGAAGTGTATAAATGCTTTTGAAAGAAAATGAAACCATCATTATATGCATAATCATGAAGTGCAACAACCAATTATTAGTTTCTAACTTGTGCCAAACATCAAAAAAATAAGGATATGTAACATATGAGTCGCGCATATCATGCAAAGAATAAATGTCAAGCACTGAAATATTAGAAATAGAAGATCGTCGACTAAGTGCATCAGCCACTACATTCTCTTTACTAGGTTGATATTGGATAAGAGGATGAAAGCTCTGAATAAAAGATGCCCATTTAATATGGCGGTCTGAGATAAGAGATTGATTAAGAAGATATCTAATACTTTGCTGGTCAGTCTTAATCATAAACTCAGAACACATAAGATAATGTTTTCACATGCGTAAGGCATGCACAACGGCTAATAACTCCTTGTTATATGTACTATACAAAAGTTTAGAAGGTGTCAATTTTCTACTCTCATAAGCCAAAAGATGCCCATCCTGCATGAGGATAACACCGATTCCTGAGCCACTAGCATCAGTGTGACTATGAGGAAGAACGGTTGAGTAAAGTTTGGAAGTTGGAGGATAGGGGCATGAGTCAACAAATATTTGAGTCTAACAAATTTTTGTTGGCTTTCACTCCATCAAAAAACTAGACCTTTCTTAAGCAACATTGTCAAAGGAAGTGATATCAATGAGAAATTATGAACAAACTTTCTATAATAACCAGCCAAACCAAGAGAAGATCTAACTTCTTTAACATATGTTGACGTAGGCCAAGTCTCGATGACTTTACCTTTTTTGGATCAACTTTGATACCTTCACGTGAAACAATGTTGCCTAAGTACTTAATTTCATCTTGGAAAAAGAGACTTTTATCCGGATTAGCATAAAGTTGATTTTCTTTAAGAAGATTAAACACTAATGCAAGATGCTATTTATGTTCGACATGATTCTTACTAAAGACAAGCAAATCATCAAAGAAAACAATGACGCAATTCTGATGGTCAAGAAATATACAATTCATCATGCATGCAAAGGTAATAGGTGCATTGGTTAGACCGAAAGGCATAACCAAAAATTCATAATGACCAGTTTGAGTACGAAAAGCAATTTTATAAATGTCAGAACTAGTCATTCAAACTTGATGATATCTAGATTTCAAATCAATTTTACTAAGGATGCACCTTTAAACTTGTCTAGCAAATCATCAACACGAGGGATGGGATATCGATTCTTAATTGTGACCTTATTGAGAGCTCTATAATCAATACACATGCGGTTAGTCTTATTTTTCTTTTCAACAAGAAGAACAGGTGCACCAAAAGGAGAACTACTAGGTCGAATAAGTTTCTTGTCTATTAATTCTCTAATTTTGCGCTCTATTTCTTTTTGTTAAAGAGGATTTGTATGATAAGGAGCTCTATGAGGTGGTTGGCTACCCGGAATAATCTCTATAGTATGGTCTTCAGGACGTGAAAGAGGTAAGGTAGGAGGTAAATCGTCTACAAAACAATCGTGAAACTTAGCCATGAATGCTTGCTGAGAAGGAGTGAGATTATTTTCATATGCTTGCACTTTATGAACTAAAATCATGTATGCACGTGATTGCTTCCGAAGTGCACGTTTAGATTGGGTATGGGATAATAATGGATACATCTCAAGAGAATGATCACCAACTAATTGCATGAGAGTACCATTATGTGTGAAATCCATAGTATGCATGGAATAATCAATATGTGGATTGAATTCATGTCTAAATGGCATACCAAGTATGATGTCACTAGAATGCAAAGGTGCAATGAGAAAGTTTCATTTTTGTTTATAAGGTCCAATTTGTATCTCAAGGTCATGTACTTCACGAGTTCTCGTGTATCGTGTGTGCCTTGAAATACAGATTTAACCTTATAACACGAAGGACGAGTCTCCAAATGCAACCTACGAAGTGCCTTTTCAGAAATAAAATCACGTGTACTACTATAATCATGCAAAATAGTAATATCGTTTCCATTCAGACGAAGTAAAGAATGAGGAGTGATTGAAGTACCAGTTGATTCACTTTGCATACCCACTTCTTCATTGTTGAGTTGATCTCGGTCTCATCCGGCTGTATCACCATCACCATCGTAGTATGTGTCGTCTTCGATATTGTGAAGTTGTGCTACTTGAGTAGGACGAAAAGTACACTTGTTGGCTCGACATTGCACTTGATGACACTTGAAGCATGTAGGCACATTATTTCCTTGACGAGGTTGGGTAGGGCGAGGAGTGGGTGCATTACTATTGTGACTAGAATTGGGTTTGGGGTGTACATTGCTTGGGTTGGTAGTATTAAAATTGTTCTTTACATTTGAATCGGAAAAAGTACGTGCATTGCTACTACCATTACCATTATTACCTTTCTATGGACGTTGTTGTTGTGAAGGAGATTGATAAAATTGAGGGCGTTGAAAAGAAGATATGAAACCTTGATTCCTTACAAAAGAAGATTGTCGATTGGGTGGAGAAGCATACTGACCATTGTAAGGTAATTGATGAGGCAAACCTTTCTTGCGCTCGAGATCATGAGCAAATCTTTCTTGCACTCAAAATCATGAGCAAGAGAGATTGCATCATCAAGAGAAGTTGGCTTGAATATGTTCACATTCGCTTGAATAGTTGTCTCAAGACCATCTTCATACTTTTCTTGGAGTGACTCTTCAGGAACATCCGCGAGCATATGAAGCATAAGAAGTGATTGCCAAAATCTCTCCGTGTATTGAGAAACAGTATCACGATCTGTCATGCAGAGAAGATTCCATGCTCGACGAGTATTAAGGTGGAATTGTGGAGGAAGAAAATCAAACTTGAATTTGTCTTGGAATTGATCCCCATGTGAGAGGCTTGGTAGGACCCATGCTAAGTGTGTTCCACCACAATGAAGCTCGATCACTCAAATGATTAGTAGCACACTTTATTTTATCTTCCTCCTCGGAGAAGTGTTCACCAGCAAAATAATCATCAACTTGAGTCAACCAAGAAAGAAATAGACAACCATCTTTTTTACCGTCAAATTTGGAGAACAACGTGAATGCACGGCAGCTAATCTTATGAGTCCGTGCGAGTCAAAAATGGATTTGAGGATCTTTCTCAAGCGATCATCTTTGGGAGGCATGACATCAGGATATTCTTCGTAAACGTGCTAGCGTTTGCGTTGTTCTTTAAGTAGAAGAATGTGCTCCTCCAAGGTAGGAGCGGGAAGAGGTGACACCACATTTGAAATGGTTGGTGGTTGAGTGCGGTCATTGGAATCCATGGTTGTAGATGATTGGAAGAAATTGGAGATGTTGAATCAAACAAAGATTTGAAAGATCTTTGAAAAAAAAATACCCCTTCAAAAAGATGATCTCTCTCTCTCTCTCTCTCTCTCTCTCTCTCTCTCTCTCTCTCTCTCTCTCTCTCTCTCTTTTTTCTTTTTTCTTTTTTTCTTCTTCTTCTTCTCTTTCTCTCTTTTCTTCTTCTTTTTTCCTTTTTCCTTCTTCTTCTTCTCTTTCTCTCTTTCTCTCTTTTTTTCTCTCTTTTCTTCTTTTTTCTTCTTCTCTTTTTTCTTTTTTCTTTTTCCCTCTTCTTCTTCTCTTTCTCTCTTTTCTTCTCTCTTTTCTTCTTCTTCTTCTCTTTCCCTCTTCTCTTCTCTCTCCTTATTCTTCTCTTCTCTTTTTCTTCTTCTCTCTTCTTCTTCTTCTTTGCTTCTTTGCTTCTTTCTTCTTCTCTTTTTCTCTCCTTCTTCTTCTTCTCTCACAGCCTCACCAGAGGCTGCCACCACCCAGGCGCCTATAATCCCACATAGTGTTCTAGAGTCGAGGGGCATCGGATAAAAAGGGGAGAAGAGAGAGCTATCTCCCCTTGTCTCTTAGGAGACATCCACTCTTGCCCTTGTGGGGGAGGTGAGGGGTGCCAGTTTTGTGGCCGTTTCGTCGGTGCTTGTTGCTAGTGCGCTTGCTGTACTATAAGTTCCTTATGCTCACTGATGTCCTTGCTTGTTAGTGTGCTAACAGTTCTGGGTGTACTTGCTAGCCAGTGAGCTGGTGGCCGGTATGTTCGCTTGCCGGAGGCCAGTGCGCTATCCCCTATAAATGGTTGTTGGAATTAGGGTTGCAGGAATGCACACACAACTTCAAGAAGATGAGGAAGCTTGAGCACAACACAGTAGTGTATTATGAGTGCCAAAAATGAAAGATAACAAGCCCTAGAAGATAATGGGCGTATATACAATGCACGGGGGAAAAAACCTCCTAGTGAGGGAAAAAGTGCCCCGGCGGTCCTAAGTGTGTTCACACACATCACTACTATAATATGGTAACAAATCCCCCCTGGAGTGATGCGGTGAACAAGAGCTAGCACTCATGTATAGGGAAGTGTCTAGCTATGTGGACGAATCCACAAAAGGGAGTAAGCCCAAAGCTTTGCGAAAAGCTTCGAACTTCTCACGAGGCAGAGCCTTTGTGAAAAGGTCTGCAAGGTTATCCTGCGTTGGCACATAAGCCAAACTGATCTCTCCTGCAGAGAGTCTCTCCCTGACATAATGGTAGTGCACCTCAATGTGCTTCGTACGAGCATGGAACACTGGGTTCCGCGCAACTGCCAATGCGCTCTGACTGTCAGTGAAGATGGTGGTGGCAGATGGCTGCCCAACACCCAAATCAGCCATAAGGCGTCTGAGCCACACACACTCAACCGTAGCTGTGAAAGCTGCCCTGTACTCAGCTTCACAACTAGAAGTGGCCACAGTAGGCTGCTTCTTGCTCAACCATGATATGCATGAGCTTCCAAGCATGAAGCAAAAACCACTCGTGGACACGCGTGTGTCATAACAACCAGCCCAGTCAGAATCTGAAAAAACATGTAAATCTGGCGGCAATGATCCCCCCTTGGGATAAAACAACCCAAGATGCCGAGTACCACTCAAATAGCGAAAGATACGCTTCACTGCCTGCCAATGCTTAATGCCTGGGCTATGCATAAATCTGCTCACCTGTGAGACTGCAAACTGAATGTCTGGCCTCGTAATGCATACATAAATGAGGCAACCAACAGCTGTCTGATAGAGTGTGACATCAAAGTGATCTCCAGCATCATGAAGACTCAACTTCAAACCTGTCTCCATTGGAGTAGCAATAGGCTTGCAGTCTTCAAGGCCAAATCTCCGCAACAATGTTTCAATATACTTTGTCTGACACAAAGCAATTCCTCCATCACACTGCTTAAATTGTATCCCCAAATAATGATGCAAATGCCCCAAATCTGACATCTCAAAAGAGGCATTCAAATCAGCCTTAAAATCAGCAATATGACTCTCATTTGGTCCTGTGAGCAGCATGTCATCGACATAGAGAGCAATGATTAGATGTACACCATCCACACGTTTAACATACAAAGTGCTTTCTGTTGGACTATTCTGAAACCCATGTGCAGTCAAATATGCATGTATTTTTTCATACCAAGCTCGTGGAGCTTGCTTTAAACCATATAAAGCCTTTTTTAACCTGCACACTTTGTTTTCCTGCCCTCTTTGAACAAAACCACGAGGCTGCGATACATACACCTCCTCATGCAAATCTCCATTTAAGAACGCAGTCTTTATGTCCAGCTGATGTACATTCCAACCATTATGAGCTGCTAATGCACAGATGCTACGAACAGTGGTCATACGACATGTGGGAGCAAAAGTCTCATCAAAATCAATGCCCTTCTCTTGAGCATAACCTTTTGCAACAAGCCTAGCCTTATGGCGATCCACTGTGCCATCAGGCTTACGCTTCAATTTGTATACCCACTTAGTGCCAATGGCCTTCTTGCCAGGGGGCAAGTCACATAAAGACCATGTACTATTCTTCATAATAGCATCGTATTCTGCTTGCATAGCAGCCATCCAATTTTCTGAACTTTGTGCCTCATCAAATGAAACAGGCTCACTTTCATCGCACATACTAGAAACAGCCAATGCATAACAATCTGACGCATAAGAGGCACCATGAGAGCCAGAACGAGTGCGACTAGACAAAGGGGCATCCAACTTGCTGTCACGCAAAGTCTGCACCAGCCATCTAGGCATGTTCCTAGAGCCCTCAATCTCTTGTCTCTCATCCTCAAGTGCATCATGCACATCTGCATCAGATATAGGCTGATCTGTGCCATCATTTAAAACCTGCATAGGCTGAAAAACTGCCTCATGAGGTATTGCACTTGACTGTGCACCACTGAAAAGAGGCAACAATGTATCATAGACATCACGTGAGCTGATATCTGTCTCCTTAGTACATGAAACCAAGGGCTGAACTGCATCTTCCACAAATACAACATCACGGCTAACCAAAATGCGCTTTGTCTGTGGATGATACAAACGATAGCCTTTGCTCTCAGCACTATATCCAACAAAAATACATTTGACAGCTTTGTCATCCAATTTTCTGCGATGTTGCACAAGCACTAATGCATATGCCAGGCAACCAAAAACACGTAAATGGCCAACAGATGGCTTGCGGCCATGCCAAGCCTCATATGGAGTGACAACCTGTAATGCTTTGGTGGGACACCTGTTTAGTACATAAGTGGCACACATGACAGCCTCAAGCCAAAAACCATGTGGTAGACTTTGACTCTTAACCATACATCTTGCCATTTCCATGAGAGACCTGTTTTTTCTCTCAGCCACACCATTTTGCTGTGGTGTATACGGCACTGTACATTGGTGTTTTATCCCACGCTCAGCCAGAAATGCATTAAATTCTGAAGACATATACTCCCCCCCTCGATCTGAACGGAGGGTGCCCATCTTACTTTCTGACACATTTTCAGCCATAACCAAAAACTGTTTGAAGCACAAAAACACTTCGGACTTTGCCTTCAAAGGATATACCCATGCATGCCTGGTAAAATCATCAATGAAAGTCAAGAAGTAAAGGTAGTTTCCAAATGATGGAGTTTGCATGGGTCCACAAACATCACTGTGAACAAGCTGCAATCTGCGTTCAGCTCTCACTGATCCATCTTTGGGAAAGGAAGCACGCTGCATTTTACCCAATATGCAGCCCTCACAAACATGCTTGACAGGTGCCTCAAGCTTAGGCAAAGAAGACACCATTTCAGATTTCTGCAGGCGCAGCAAACTTGCAAAATTCAGATGACCAAAACGTGCATGCCACAGTTTTGCATTTGAAATAGCCTGCGTATCCATAATAGCACATGCTGAATCCTCTACACATTTGCCATCCATATTGAGCTTATACAGCCCTCGACATAGTGAACCAGATGCTACAATGATGTCACCACAAGAGAGATCATGAACAGTACATCTGTCATCCACAAATTTTACAACCAAACCTGTTTTGGCAAATGCGGAGACTGACAGCAGATTCTTTTTGATCCCTGGCACATACAATGCATCAAAAAGTGTAAAGGTGTTGCCATTTGCAACATTCAGCACAATCTGTCCAACTCCTTTAACGGGATAAGAGGAGTTATTGGCACAAGTGACAGTATTCCCTGTGGGAGCAGACTCAAGGAAAGTGAATAAACTGCGCTGCGAGGTGATATGCTTAGTGGCACCACTGTCAAAGTACCATACATCTGAATCTACTGCAGACATACATGTGTCATGCAAAGATGGGTCATAACTGCACTGCGCATTGAATGCCCATTCTGTATCTAGCACAACATTAGCAGATTCATTGTTAGAAGGAGAGGCATCTGCAACAGCCATACCAGCCTCTTTCTTCTTAGCCTCTTTCGCAGCCAGCTTAGGACACGCTTTGATGACATGATCATTTCCCTTACAGTACTTGCAAAATGTCTTCTGTTTGTCACCCTTCTTCTCATCTTTGTCTTCCTTCTTTGGTTGCGCAGCATTTGCAGATTTCTGCTTACTAGAAGAAAAGCCAGCTTTACCTTTCCCGCTTCTCTGACTAGCACCGAAAGCTTGATCTGCGACACGCATAATATTCCTGTTTTGCCTTGACTGGTCTTCTTGCAGCAAAACAGAAACTAACTCCTCAAATGATAAGGCATTGGGATTGCCTTTCATCATCAAGCGAAGAGTGGAAGCAAAACCCTGATAAGAATCTGGTAGACCATTCAAAACAGTCTGCACAAGTGAACTGTCTGACAGGATTTCATCTGCAGAAATGAGCTGCTCTTTGAAATCCTTGATCTTTGTCAAAAAGCTATCCATAGAATCACCTTCGTTCATATGCTCATTCTCCAACTGTTTTCGGAGGTAAGCAACACGAGCCTCATTTCTTGCCTGATACAATGTGGCAAGTACATCCCAAGCATCCTTAGAAGTCCTGCAGGAGCGAATATGTGGGATAATGGTACGTTTGACAGACAGCGCAATCAAGGCATGAGCCTGCGCATCTCTACCATCCCAACGAATCTGCTCTGCTGAAAGTGGTGGTTCTCGAACAGCTGCTACAGCACTTGTGCCTGCACCATCATCAACAGTACCTGTTTCTGATGTGTTTGCAGCATTCCCAGCCACAATAGGACGTGCATCAATACCCTGCACAATATTCCATAACCCCTTTGCTACCAATACATGTCGCATCATATATGCCCACAATGGATAGTTGGTGCCATCCAACTTATCCTCAGCAGCCAACATGCGGAATACATCATTGTTGTCAGCCATGGCCAATGACTGTACTACTAGATGTAAATGCTGTCTGTAAGAGGTAAACCTGTATAAAATCGACCTGTGCTATGTAGCACAGCCCAAAACAGACGAATGGGCACCTGTCCTGCAGATTTTAATCTTGACAGAAAATCTGCACAGTAGGACGATTTTGCCTGCGCAGTACTTGGAATGCAAAAACGGAGGGCGAAATGACTTCAGATCAAAATTCTGAAACGAACGAGCCCTACGGGCATTCCCACGGCATATACTAACCTGCAGACGCTCGTGAAACCTCGTTGCAATCGGAGGAGATGAAGCGGCAGGTGCCGGTGATGCTGCCCGGGAGAAGGAAGCCTGCTCTGATACCAATTGTTGGAATTAGGGTTGCAGGAATGCACACACAACTTCAAGAAGATGAGGAAGCTTGAGCACAACACAGTAGTGTATTATGAGTGCCAAAAATGAAAGATAACAAGCCCTAGAAGATAATGGGCGTATATACAATGCACGGGGGAAAAAACCTCCTAGTGAGGGAAAAAGTGCCCCGGCGGTCCTAAGTGTGTTCACACACATCACTACTATAATATGGTAACAATGGTGTCCATTGTAGACGCATGTCAACTCGAGTGGTGCTCCGAAAAATTATTCTCACTGGGTTTCGTGCCGATGTTCCTCACCCTCACGCAAAGGACAATAGTCCCGGGCCGTCTGAGTGTCCAATACACAACCTTTTTTTTTCTGATAAGAAGGTATGACGGCACAATTCTCCCTGATCCTGGCTCTGGCTCTGATACCAATGCTGGGAGCTCACGGTTGGCCCTTTATAAAAATCAACTTGAAAGAAATACTCAAGCTTAAAATAGAAGAAAGCTTATGCACGTGACATAAGAATGGGTTAAATCTCCAATGTTGGAATTATTCGAATTATTTGGCATTTATGGATTTATATGATGGATATTTATTTTATGTGCAAGCGAGACTGATCACCTCTTACTTGTCACATATTTGGAGCTTATATTGTGAATGTTAGTGCAGATCAATGGCAGGGTTAGTGTGTGGGATGTGCATGGATCCATTGGGCTTGCTTTAACGGAAATCTATTGACACATGGCACGTGGCGATTATTTATTCGACAGTGGCAGTGATATTTTATGTGCACATTAGTGTGCAACATTTTGATTAGTTCTATTTCATGAGTGAACCTTAGAATTGTTACCATATTATAGTAGTGATGTGTGTGAACACACTTAGGACCGCCGGGGCACTTTTTCCCTCACTAGGAGGTTTTTTCCCCCGTGCATTGTATATACGCCCATTATCTTCTAGGGCTGGTTATCTTTCATTTTTGGCACTCATAATACACTACTGTGTTGTGCTCAAGCTTCCTCATCTTCTTGAAGTTGTGTGTGCATTCCTGCAACCCTAATTCCAACAATTGGTATCAGAGCAGGCTTCCTCCTCCCGGGCAGCATCACCGGCACCTGCCGCTTCATCTCCTCCGATTGCAACGAGGTTTCACGAGCGTCTGCAGGTTAGTATATGCCGTGGGAATGCCCGTAGGGCTCGTTCGTTTCAGAATTTTGATCTGAAGTCATTTCGCCCTCCGTTTTTGCATTCCAAGTACTGCGCAGGCAAAATCGTCCTACTGTGCAGATTTTCTGTCAAGATTAAAATCTGCAGGACAGGTGCCCATTCGTCTGTTTTGGGCTGTGCTACATAGCACAGGTCGATTTTATACAGGTTTACCTCTTACAGACAGCATTTACATCTAGTAGTACAGTCATTGGCCATGGCTGACAACAATGATGTATTCCGCATGTTGGCTGCTGAGGATAAGTTGGATGGCACCAACTATCCATTGTGGGCATATATGATGCGACATGTATTGGTAGCAAAGGGGTTATGGAACATTGTGCAGGGTATTGATGCACGTCCTATTGTGGCTGGGAATGCTGCAAACACATCAGAAACAGGTACTGTTGATGATGGTGCAGGCACAAGTGCTGTAGCAGCTGTTCGAGAACCACCACTTTCAGCAGAGCAGATTCGTTGGGATGGTAGAGATGCGCAGGCTCATGCCTTGATTGCGCTGTCTGTCAAACGTACCATTATCCCACATATTCGCTCCTGCAGGACTTCTAAGGATGCTTGGGATGTACTTGCCACATTGTATCAGGCAAGAAATGAGGCTCGTGTTGCTTATCTCCGAAAACAGTTGGAGAGTGAGCATATGAACGAAGGTGATTCTATGGATAGCTTTTTGACAAAGATCAAGGATTTCAAAGAGCAGCTCATTTCTGCAGATGAAATCCTGTCAGACAGTTCACTTGTGCAGACTGTTTTGAATGGTCTACCAGACTCTTATCAGGGTTTTGCTTCCACTCTTCGCTTGATGATGAAAGGCAATCCCAATGCCTTATCATTTGAGGAGTTAGTTTCTGTTTTGCTGCAAGAAGACCAGTCAAGGCAAAACAGGAATATTATGCGTGTCGCAGATCAAGCTTTCGTTGCTAGTCAGAGAAGCGGGAAAGGTAAAGCTGGCTTTTCTTCTAGTAAGCAGAAATCTGCAAATGCTGCGCAACCAAAGAAGGAAGACAAAGATGAGAAGAAGGGTGACAAACAGAAGACATTTTGCAAGTACTGTAAGGGAAATGATCATGTCATCAAAGCGTGTCCTAAGCTGGCTGCGAAAGAGGCTAAGAAGAAAGAGGCTGGTATGGCTGTTGCAGATGCCTCTCCTTCTAACAATGAATCTGCTAATGTTGTGCTAGATACAGAATGGGCATTCAATGCGCAGTGCAGTTATGACCCATCTTTGCATGACACATGTATGTCTGCAGTAGATTCAGATGTATGGTACTTTGACAGTGGTGCCACTAAGCATATCACCTCGCAGCGCAGTTTATTCACTTTCCTTGAGTCTGCTCCCACAGGGAATACTGTCACTTGTGCCAATAACTCCTCTTATCCCATTGAAGGAGTTGGACAGATTGTGCTGAATGTTGCAAATGGCAACACCTTTACACTTTTTGATGCATTGTATGTGCCAGGGATCAAAAAGAATCTGCTGTCAGTCTCCGCATTTGCCAAAACAGGTTTGGTTGTAAAATTTGTGGATGACAGATGTACTGTTCATGATCTCTCTTGTGGTGACATCATTGTAGCATCTGGTTCACTATGTCGAGGGCTGTATAAGCTCAATATGGATGGCAAATGTGTAGAGGATTCAGCATGTGCTATTATGGATACGCAGGCTATTTCAGATGCAAAACTGTGGCATGCACGTTTTGGTCATCTGAATTTTGCAAGTTTGCTGCGCCTGCAGAAATCTGAAATGGTGTCTTCTTTGCCTAAGCTTGAGGCACCTGTCAAGCATGTTTGTGAGGGCTGCATATTGGGTAAAATGCAGCGTGCTTCCTTTCCCAAAGATGGATCAGTGAGAGCTGAACGCAGATTGCAGCTTGTTCACAGTGATGTTTGTGGTCCCATGCAAACTCCATCATTTGGAAACTACCTTTACTTCGTGACTTTCATTGATGATTTTACCAGGCATGCATGGGTATATCCTTTGAAGGCAAAGTCCGAAGTGTTTTTGTGCTTCAAACAGTTTTTGGTTATGGCTGAAAATGTGTCAGAAAGTAAGATGGGCACCCTCCGTTCAGATCGAGGGGGGGAGTATATGTCTTCAGAATTTAATGCATTTCTGGCTGAGCGTGGGATAAAACACCAATGTACAGTGCCGTATACACCACAGCAAAATGGTGTGGCTGAGAGAAAAAACAGGTCTCTCATGGAAATGGCAAGATGTATGGTTAAGAGTCAAAGTCTACCACATGGTTTTTGGCTTGAGGCTGTCATGTGTGCCACTTATGTACTAAACAGGTGTCCCACCAAAGCATTACAGGTTGTCACTCCATATGAGGCTTGGCATAGCCGCAAGCCATCTGTTGGCCATTTACGTGTTTTTGGTTGCCTGGCATATGCATTAGTGCCTGTGCAACATCGCAGAAAATTGGATGACAAAGCTGTCAAATGTATTTTTGTTGGATATAGTGCTGAGAGCAAAGGCTATCGTTTGTATCATCCACAGACAAAGCGCATTTTGGTTAGCCGTGATGTTGTATTTGTGGAAGATGCAGTTCAGCCCTTGGTTTCATGTACTAAGGAGACAGATATCAGCTCACGTGATGTCTATGATACATTGTTGCCTCTTTTCAGTGGTGCACAGTCAAGTGCAATACCTCATGAGGCAGTTTTTCAGCCTATGCAGGTTTTAAATGATGGCACAGATCAGCCTATATCTGATGCAGATGTGCATGATGCACTTGAGGATGAGAGACAAGAGATTGAGGGCTCTAGGAATATGCCTAGATGGCTGGTGCAGACTTTGCGTGACAGCAAGTTGGATGCCCCTTTGTCTAGTCGCACTCGTTCTGGCTCTCATGGTGCCTCTTATGCGTCAGATTGTTATGCATTGGCTGTTTCTAGTATGTGCGATGAAAGTGAGCCTGTTTCATTTGATGAGGCACAAAGTTCAGAAAATTGGATGGCTGCTATGCAAGCAGAATACGATGCTATTATGAAGAATGGTACATGGTCTTTATGTGACTTGCCCCCTGGCAAGAAGGCCATTGGCACTAAGTGGGTATACAAATTGAAGCGTAAGCCTGATGGCACAGTGGATCGCCATAAGGCTAGGCTTGTTGCAAAAGGTTATGCTCAAGAGAAGGGCATTGATTTTGATGAGACTTTTGCTCCCACATGTCGTATGACCACTGTTCGTAGCATCTATGCATTAGCAGCTCATAATGGTTGGAATGTACATCAGCTGGACATAAAGACTGCGTTCTTAAATGGAGATTTGCATGAGGAGGTGTATGTATCGCAGCCTCGTGGTTTTGTTCAAAGAGGGCAGGAAAACAAAGTGTGCAGGTTAAAAAAGGCTTTATATGGTTTAAAGCAAGCTCCACGAGCTTGGTATGAAAAAATACATGCATATTTGACTGCACATGGGTTTCAGAATAGTCCAACAGAAAGCACTTTGTATGTTAAACGTGTGGATGGTGTACATCTAATCATTGCTCTCTATGTCGATGACATGCTGCTCACAGGACCAAATGAGAGTCATATTGCTGATTTTAAGGCTGATTTGAATGCCTCTTTTGAGATGTCAGATTTGGGGCATTTGCATCATTATTTGGGGATACAATTTAAGCAGTGTGATGGAGGTATTGCTTTGTGTCAGACAAAGTATATTGAAACATTGTTGCGGAGATTTGGCCTTGAAGACTGCAAGCCTATTGCTACTCCAATGGAGACAGGTTTGAAGTTGAGTCTTCATGATGCTGGAGATCACTTTGATGTCACACTCTATCAGACAGCTGTTGGTTGCCTCATTTATGTATGCATTACGAGGCCAGACATTCAGTTTGCAGTCTCACAGGTGAGCAGATTTATGCATAGCCCAGGCATTAAGCATTGGCAGGCAGTGAAGTGTATCTTTCGCTATTTGAGTGGTACTCGGCATCTTGGGTTGTTTTATCCCAAGGGGGGATCATTGCCGCCAGATTTACATGCTTTTTCAGATTCTGACTGGGCTGGTTGTTATGACACACGCGTGTCCACGAGTGGTTTTTGCTTCATGCTTGGAAGCTCATGCATATCATGGTTGAGCAAGAAGCAGCCTACTGTGGCCACTTCTAGTTGTGAAGCTGAGTACAGGGCAGCTTTCACAGCTACGGTTGAGTGTGTGTGGCTCAGACACCTTATGGCTGATTTGGGTGTTGGGCAGCCATCTGCCACCACCATCTTCACTGACAGTCAGAGCGCATTGGCAGTTGCGCGGAACCCAGTGTTCCATGCTCGTACGAAGCACATTGAGGTGCACTACCATTATGTCAGGGAGAGACTCTCTGCAGGAGAGATCAGTTTGGCTTATGTGCCAACACAGGATAACCTTGCAGACCTTTTCACAAAGGCTCTGCCTCGTGAGAAGTTCGAAGCTTTTCGCAAAGCTTTGGGCTTACTCCCTTTTGTGGATTCGTCCACATAGCTAGACACTTCCCTATACATGAGTGCTAGCTCTTGTTCACCGCATCACTCCAGGGGGGATTTGTTACCATATTATAGTAGTGATGTGTGTGAACACACTTAGGACCGCCGGGGCACTTTTTCCCTCACTAGGAGGTTTTTTCCCTCGTGCATTGTATATACGCCCATTATCTTCTAGGGCTGGTTATCTTTCATTTTTGGCACTCATAATACACTACTGTGTTGTGCTCAAGCTTCCTCATCTTCTTGAAGTTGTGTGTGCATTCCTGCAACCCTAATTCCAACAAGAATGTTCACATTTTTGTATTTAGGCTTATGCAAGCCCAATGTGGAGATCCATATTTTTGGCTACATGTATTTTTGGCTCTTGCTTTTTGTACAAGGAAATATATTTAAATACACCATGAAGAGGACATGAGCCACTCTCATGGTGGGGGAGATTTAACCCATTCTTGTGTCTTGTGCATAAGCTTTTCATCTATTTTGAGCTTGATTATTCCTTCTCATTTTTATTTTTATGGAGGGCCTATCATGAGCTTCCAACATGCTTTTACTTGCACAACACTCTCTTATGCTCAAAAGAGAGTGTCCATAAATTGAGGCTGTGGTTAAAGCATATCACGCTTTGTAAAAATATTAAAGTTCGAGTCTAAGCTTAATAAATCAAAATGTGCATAAGCTAGCACATGTATATACAAAGCTTGTTTACAAAAATGTGTGCCAACAAATAATATTGTGCGTATTCTCCTAAATCTTATGAATCCTCTTCACCTATAAAATAACCAAGAACAAATTGGTAAACAAATAACCAAGAACAAATTGGTAAACAAATAAGTCATACATATACAAACCATCACCACACACATGTTTGCCAATTGTAAGTAACCCATGAATCACCCTTTTATATAAAACAACTATAACAAGCATTGGAGGCCTCAAACATATGTCAATATATACCAAATGTATTAATATTTATACTAGCATCACCCATGATATTAACATGATTTGGCATGATGCAAAGATAATCCAAGCGTCCTCGAATTATCTAAGAGGTAGAATAATATGTTTAAGGAGAGCTTAAAATATATTCTCATCACATACACATATGTACATGGATATATATATGTATGTGTATACATATATACATACGTGTGTGTGTGTGTGTGTGTGTGTGTGTGTGTGTGTGTGTGAGTATATACGCCTACATATATATGTATATGCACCTATGTATATATATATGTGTGTGTGTATATATATATATATGTGTATATATGTATATACATACACCTACATATATATATATATATATATATATATATATATATATATATATATGTAGGTATATATATATACCTACATATATATATATATATATATATATATATGTACATACATACATATGTATGTATGTATATATGTACACACACACACACACATATATATGTATTGACATACATATATGTAGATCTATATATATATATACATATATATAGGTGTATATATACCTACATATATATGTATATAAACCTATGTATATGTATATATATATATATATATATATATATATATATATATATATATATATATATATATCTACATATATGTATGTTGTATGTATGTATATAAACCTATGTATATGTATATATATATATATATATATATATATATATATATATATATATATATATATATATATATATGTATGTATGTATGTATGTATGTATATAGATATATATGTATATATATAGTGTATATATATATATATATATATATATATATATATATATATATATATAAAGAGAGAGAGAGAGAGATACATTGTATACTTTTTACATAGTTTTTCATATTTGTTTTTATCTTTGTTGAATGTGGATTAGCAATGGGATGTTAATCATTTTCAGGTACGTGCATCATAGTTTTTGAAGTACTAATCACAATTTTTAAAAACCATAATCTGTATTGTTTCTTGATTATTTTCTTGATTAGAGTTTATTTATCATAATCTTTGATTAAATATTGATTTTTGTCACTTTATAAACCCTAATTTATACATAGTATTACAGTAATACACAGTATTATAGTAAAGCCTAATTCTACACACTATTATAGTAAACCCTAATTCTACACACTTATAGTAAACCCTAGAACAATTGGTTTCTTGAAAATCTAGTGGAATTTCTTGTTTTAGTGAAGGATTTGTCAAAGATCTTTGGTCTTGTGCAAATCTCGATAAAAAAAAGTTCAAAAAATGGCTGTTATGCAAGTCTTTAGAGAATCTTAGAGTATTGATTGATCAAGAAAGTGCGAAATTGAAATCTTGGAGTGCTGATTGCGAATCTTGATCAAGAAATTATGTAGAGTGAAGTTCTTGTGCAAATCAACCTATAACAAGGTATTCGAGTGTAAGAATTGAAGTAAGTGGTTCAATCTTCTATCCTTTCTATAGTTCTTGCTAATTTTCTTGCAAAGAAGCATGGAAAGGTTGCATAAAAGGCAAAGCAGGTGGGATAACAAGTAGTTTATGTAAGAATTAAGTAAGTTTGAGACTTAATCAAGGTGATTAGTGATAAATATTATAGCACTTAGTGATTAAGGATAGTTTGGACAATTTCTTGATCAAGAAAGGAGATTAACATGAGATTTATGCTAATCTTATCAAGATTCACTCAAACTATTAACATTAAGGTAAAACACGGCTTAATAGTACCTTAACAACATATTAACAACAAGAATACTTGGATAATCTCCTTGCACATAAGTGTTTGAAAATCCTTCTTGGTGGTGGAGGAGCGTGATTGGTTTCTCAGATTATTGCAACGACCTCAAATCGTAGTGATGATCCCAGCTCCTCGGTGATCCAATGATCTCAAACAATCCTGCCTTCCCAATAATCTCACATCGCAAAAGATTTCAGGTTGACAACTCGATGATTAGACGACCCAATGAACCAACGAAGCAATGATCCAGATAATCTAGATGATTCGATCGTAGCACATTCCAGCTATCCGACAATTCAAGCTCTCAGATCTCGAGCGATCTAGATCGAGATGTCAAATCGTGGACAATTTGAGCTCTCATAGATCGTGGACGATCTAGCTCTGAGATCGTGGATGATCTAGCTATCCAATGATTTGAGCTCTCAAATTGTGGGCGATCTAGCTTACGATTCGAGGATTTTGGCTCTCAGATCGCCAGGCGATCTAGCTTTGGGCTCTTAGATCATGGATGATTAGGCCATCCAGCGATCCTAGTGTTTTACGATCCCAATGATTCCAGCATTCCTACGATCCCAACATTCTAACAATCCGACGATCCTGTTGCTCAGACGATTTCAGTATTGTGCTGGGGTTTGTTGCCATATATATAGGCAGTGATGTGTGAGAACACACTTAGGATCGTCGGGGCACTTTTTCCCTCCTTAGGAGGTTTTTTCCCCGGCTTGTATATACGCCCATTATTCTAGGGCTAACTTATCTTTGTATATTGACACAATCTAATACACTGTGTTGTGTGCATTCTTGCTTCTTTCGACAAATTGGATGGAGACAGCAACTACCCACTTTGGGCATACATAATGCAGCATGTTTTGGTTGCAAAAGGAGTGTGGAACATTGTGCAGGGTATGGATGTACGTCCAGGTTCTATGGATGTAGGATCTGTTGAGGATATTGCAGGTTCTAGCAGCTCTACTTTTGCTGCTGTTTTACCCATTGCTGATGAACAAGCTCATTGGGATGGTAAAGATGCGCAGGCTCATGCCTTGATTGCACTTTCTGTCAAACGTAACATCACTCCACAAATTCGTTCAGCTAAAACAGCAAAACAGGCTTGGGATATTCTAGTTGGTTTGTATGCAGGTCATAAACGAGGCAAAATTCTCTTACCTGCGTAAAGAGATAGAATCGAAGATTATGCAGGAAGATGATGACATGAATGTTTTTCTAGTTGAGATTAAAGATCTCAAGGAACAATTGATTTCTGCAGGTGAGATTATTCCTTATTATTCTCTTGTGCAGACTAGTCTTGATGCTTTACCTGAGTCATATCAGACTTTGGCTTCCACGTGGAGACTTGTTACTGAGGACAGACCTGATGTTGTCAACTATGATACTTTAGTCAACAAGCTCTTGCAAGAAGCGCAGTCCAGGCAAAACAGGGCTAGGCAGCATACAGTTGATCAGGCATTTGTTGCTGCCCAGCAGAGAAGAAGTGGTAAGGCAGCCCCTTCCACTGTTTCTTCTCCTATTAGTAGATCTGCAACTTCTTCTCCTTCCACAGGTAGCAACAATAGGTCTGAGAAGGCTCTTGATAAAGGTAAAAAAAATCAGGTACAACTATTGTAAGGCAACTGATCATATCATTAAGAATTGCCCTAAGCTAAAGGCTAAAGAGACAAAGAAGAAAGAGTCAAATGCAGCCACAATAGCACATGCTTCTACCAATTGTAGATTCTGCTGCAAATGTTGTGCAGGATACAGAATGGGCGTTTAGCGTGTATTGCCAGTATGACCCATCTGTACATGATGCATGTTTGGCAGTTTCTGTTGACTCTCATGTATGGTATTTTGACAGTGGTGCTACAAAGCACATTACCTCGCATCGTGATATGTTCACTTGTCTTGAGGCTATCCCTAATGGGAATACTGTCACATGTGCCAATAATGCTTCTTACCCAGTGGGCGTTGGTAAAATTATGCTTGCTGCTGCTGCGCAAATGGCAGCGCTTTCACACTTTCAGATGCTTTGTATGTGCCAGGGATAAAGAAGAATCTATTGTCTGTCTTTGTGCTTGCTAGACTTGGACTTGTAGCCAAATTTGTGGATGACAGATGTACTGTTCATGATTTGACTTTTGGTGATACGATTATTGCATATGGCACCTTGTTTCGTGGGCTGTATAGGCTCAATTCTTATGACAAGTGTGTGGAAGATTCAACAAATGCAGTTTTTGATGACAAGGCAGTTTCAGATGCAAAACTATGGCATGCTGGTTTTGGTCATCTGAACTTTGCTAGTTTGCTACGTTTGCAGAAATTTGATATGGTTGCTTCATTGCCCCCTCTTGAGGCACCATTAAAACATGTTTGTGAAGGCTGTATTTTGGGCAAAATACAGCGTTCTGCGTTTCCAAAGGATGGTTCTGTGCGGGCCACTCGCAAATTGCAACTTGTACATAGTGATGTATGTGGGCCTATGCAAACTCTGTCATTTGGTAAACACTTGTACTTCGTGACTTTCATTGATCATTACTCAAGGCATGCATGGGTATATCCACTTGAAGGCAAAGTTCGAAGTGTTTTTGTGCTTCAAACAGTTTTTGCTTATGGTTGAAAATGTATCCAATTGTACTGTGGGTACCCTCCGTTCTGATCGAGGGGGGGAGTACATGTCTAAAGAGTTTGATGCATTTCTGGCTAATCGTGGGATAAAACACCAATGTACAGTGCCATATACCCCTCAGCAAAATGGTGTTGCTTCTGAGAGGAAAAATAGGTCACTTATGGAGATGGCACAATGTATGGTCAAGAGCCAAGCTTTGCCACATGCGTTTTGTCTTGAGGCTGTCATGTGTGCTGCATATGTACTCAATAGGTGTCCCACTAAGGCCTTGCAGTCTGTTACTCCATACGAAGCTTGGCATGGCAGGAAGCCGTCTGTTGGTCACTTACGTGTCTTTGGTTGCTTGGCCTATGCTTTAGTGCCTGTGCAACAACGTAAAAAAATTGGATGATAAGGCTGTCAAATGCATTTTTGTTGGTTACAGTGCTGAGAGCAAGGGTTACAGATTGTATCATCCGCAGTCAAAGCGTATCTTGATTAGTCGAGATGTTTTTGTGGAAGATGCTGTGCAGCCTTTGTTATCATGTACCAAAGAGATAGGTGTGAGCTCACGGGATGTATTTGATACGTTGTTGCCTCTGTTTATAGGTGGGAATTCAAATGTAAGTCCTAATGAGGTAAATATTCAGCCTATGCAGATTTCAAACGACATCATAGATCAGTCTATTTCTGATGCAGATTTACAGGATGTAATTTATGAGGATAGGGCTGAAAATGAGCAGGCTAGAGGTATGCCTAAATGGCTGGTGCAAACCTTGCGTGATAGTAAAATTGATGCACCTATTTCTAGTCGTACTCGTTCAGGTTTTCAGCATGCCTCTTATGCATCAGATTGTTATGCTTTGACTGTGTCTAGTATGTGTGAAGAGGAAGAACCTCTTTCATTTGATGAGGCACAAAAATCAGAAAATTGGTTGGCTGCAATGCAAAGTGAATATGATGCTATAATGAAGAATGGTATATGGTCTTTGTGTGATTTGCCTATTGGTAAAAAGGTCATTGGATGTAAGTGGGTTTTTAAGTTGAAACGAAAGCCAAATGGCAGTGTTGATC
Organism: Cibotium barometz; assembly: GCF_041138505.1. Taxonomy (NCBI): domain Eukaryota; kingdom Viridiplantae; phylum Streptophyta; class Polypodiopsida; order Cyatheales; family Cibotiaceae; genus Cibotium; species Cibotium barometz. The sequence goes on along the minus strand of NC_141056.1, from coordinate 9,070,922 downwards.
GCTATAAGGCTAGACTTGTTGCAAAGGGTTATGCATAAGAAAAGGGCATTGATTTTGATGAGAGCTTTGCTCCCACTTGTCGTATGACTACCATTCATAGCATTTGTACATTGGTAGCTCATAATGGTTGGAATGTACATCAGTTGGACATAAAGACTGCGTTCTTGAATGGAGATTTGCATGAGGAGGTGTATGTATCGCAGCCTCGTGGTTTTGTTCAAAGAGGGCAGGAAAACAAAGTGTGCAGGTTGAAAAAGGCTTTGTATGGTTTAAAGCAAGCTCCACGAGCTTGGTATGAAAAGATACATGCATATTTGACTGCACATGGTTTTCAGAATAGTCCAACAGAAAGCACTTTGTATGTTAAACGTGTGGATGATGTACATCTAATCATTGCTCTCTATGTCGATGACATGCTTCTCACAGGACCAAATGAGAGTCATATTGCTGATTTTAAGGCTGATTTGAATGCCTCTTTTGAGATGTCAAATTTGGGGCATTTGCATCATTATTTGGGGATACAATTTAAGCGGTGTGATGGAGGTATTGCTTTATGTCAGATAAAGTATATTGAGACATTGTTGCGGAGATTTGGCCTTGAAGACTGCAAGCCTATTGCTACTCCAATGGAGACAGGTTTGAAGTTGAGTCTTCATGATGCTGGAGATCACTTTGATGTCACACTCTATCAGACAGCTATTGGTTGCCTCATTTATGTATGCATTACGAGGCCGGACATTCAGTTTGCAGTCTCACAGGTGAGCAGGTAAATGCATCTTTCGCTACTTGAGTGGCACCATACATCTTGGGTTGTTTTATCCCAAGGGGGGATCATTGCCGCTAGATTTACATGCTTTTTCGGACTCAGATTAGACTGGTTTCTATGACACAAGAGTGTCCACAAGTGGTTTTTGTTTCATGCTCGGTAGCTCATGCATATCTTGGTTGAGCAAGAAGCAACCTACTGTGGGCCACTTCTAGTTGTGAAGCTGAGTACAGGGCAGCTTTCACAGCTACGGTTGAGTGTGTGTGGCTCAGACGGCTTATGGCTGACTTGGGTGTTGGATAGGAGTCTGCCACCTCTATCTACACTGACAGTCAGAGTGCGTTGGCAGTTACGAGAAACTCAGTTTTTCATGCTCGCACAAAGCACATTAAGGTGCATTATCACTATGGCAGGGAGAGACTCTCAGCAGGAGAGATCAGCTTGGCCTATATGCCAACACAGGACAACCTCGCCGGCATCCTTGGTGATTACCTTTTGATGGTTGTGGGTGGTGACACTGTGTTTGATCTAGTTGGTGTTTGATCTAGTTGGGTGGTGACACTGTGTTTGATCTAGTTGGTTGGTGACACTGTGTTTGATCTAGTTGGTGTTTGATCTAGTTGGGTGGTGACACTGTGTTTGATCTAGTTGGTTGTACGTTTGCGACTTGGGGTGATTCGACTTACCCTTTTGATCCAGGTGTGGCACAAGATCTATAGTTATGGTTAGGCTTTCCATTTGATCCGGGAGGTCTTTTGTATAGTTATGGTTAGGTGACTACTTGGCTTTCCATTTGATCTGGGAGGTCTTCACGAGGTCTTTTCTTCATTATATAGCCCTTGTATATGCTTTTTTATGCATGACCACCCTTGGATTCCGAGGATGAAATCATTGTAGGAGGGGATGGTTTGTAACAAAGCTATTTTTCACTCGTACATGTACACATGGGGTTTTAGGCACATAGATCTTGGGCATGGGCTAGTGTGGACACATCTTTAGAGTAAGTGACTAGTCATATAAGTCGCTTATTGGGCAGCTTTTATACCACCTCATTATCTTTTGACATATTAAACAATGTACCTTTCTTAAAGCTTATGGTCCAAGCTTCATGACCGATTCATGGTAGACTTTCCATGTCTAGATGCTACTCCCTATGATGAGTGGAACATGTGTGTACTTAATGCTAATGAGTGTAGCCTTGCCTAGATCCTTTTGCATTTGGTATCATAGCTTTGCCTAGATCCCTTTCTTGCAATATCTATATATATACTTAATGCTACTCCCTATGATGAGTGGAACATGTGTGTACTTAATGCTAATAAGTGTAGCCTTGCCTAGATCCTTTTCTTGCATTTGGTATCATAGCTTTGCCTAGATCCCTTTCTTGCAATATATATATATATATACATATATACACACATACGTATACATATATATGTATACACATACACACACACACACACATTACAATATGCACACACACACAGACACACACACACACACACTTACTCCATTTGTGCTCATATGACACGTGTAATGGCACAAATTACATGATAACCTACTTTACTAGGGTTCTTTACTTCTACAACTCTTTCACATTGGACCTATGGGGGTGGTTGCGACATTATTGTGCCTCTGTATACGAATGTTCATCATAACCCTATAATGGATGGTGGTGGGTAGTTAAACCTGACTCAACATACTTCAGATCTTCACTCACAAGTGTTTTTAAAGTCTTATTGACATTATTAGAGTCTTACTAAGTTTTGAAAGTCTGTTTCAAATAGTAACATCTTATTGAAACCTACAGGGTTTAGATCTAGGTACTGCTTCTTAGAAATTGTATGTAGGTTTGCTAGTTACATAGCATTGAATACTTTGGTATCTTTAGCTCACTTGGTCTACTCTTACTGAGAGGAAGTAAGATATTAATAAAACTTGCTAAATGGAGGTTCTTTTAACATAAAGTTAATGGTGACTATTGAATAAACACATAACAACTGGATGTATCAATACATGCTGTGTTAAGTGCTACTTGGACTTACATAATTTATGAGTTGCCCAGCCTTGGGCACACAATAGATTTACAACTATCCTCTAAATCTCCTGCTGATACAGTCCGACACCTTACCCTCCTCAAATTGAATTAGCTGATCCTCTAAAATATCTTCCTAGGTTAGATATGACGCTGAACAACCCTGATCTTCAACCTTATCTCCTCATGTGACCTTCTCTGACAACCTCTTGACCTAAACTGACCCCAACTGACTCTCAACAACTGACCACTACTTGACTATAATATGATTGAGCTAACTGTTGCTAACCTCTGTCAGATTCTTGTCCTCCATGTAAGATTCCTCCTCGGCCTGAATAACAAATAAGCCTCTACTTCAATCCCTTGTAATCATTCTATGTTTCTGAATACAAGAAAATATTATTTTTCCTTGTTTGGCCCAGTGAGATAAAAATTTCTAGAGAGTGGTAAATCAATATTGGGATATTTTTGGATAAATAAATTCTACAAATATCAAAAAATGTTTCCCTAAAACATAAAATCAAAATAGATTTTCCAAGGTGTAATTGGAATTAATTAAAAATGATTTAGAAGACCTTAGCCTAAGGGTCAAGATTTTTTGAAAATTTTGGATTAAGGTTCCTATGGACCAATAAGATTAATCCAAGTGTTGGGATAAGATAAATCCAAAGAATGAAAGAAAATACCCAAAAATGAGTAAATGCCCACATAAGATGAAGAGTTGACTAAGCACCAGATTTATTAGTTAAAAATTATGAAGTATTAATAAAAAAATGAGATATTTTGAAGTAATCATTCATTTTTGACACATTGGTAAGGAGAAGGGGGCCCTTCAAGGAGGCGCCTATTTCACATGTGTGGATGAGTTTTAAACTAAAAAATAATAGGATATTTTTATCTCTTTTCTCTCCTAGATCAAACCAAATCAAAAGGGAGCCAAACTAGTCCAAAACTTGTCCAAATTCAGCAAAACTGAAGCTAGAAAATTCTAGAACTTAGTTGGACTCAGTTAGTGGCCTCCCTCACCTATAAATAGACCCTCATTCTTTTGTATTCTGATCTATGAAGAACTAAACTATGCCGGTATTACTCTAAGATAAGCTTATTTTCTATTATTCTCTAAAAACCCTCTACAAATTGAAGAGATTGGAGCTTCTCTCTCTCTTCAATCTTCCTTGGAGACTTCATCAACATACCAAATCAATTGATTGGTTGGGGGCCTCTACTTTGATCAAAGAATCAAGCAATCTAGAAGGTAAAATGTGGTTTATGGTCTTTTTTTTCTTTAATCTCCAAATGTTTCTCTCTTCTCAACCCCTCTCAAGCTTGAGAAGCATTCAATTGAATGGCTTTTGAATACACTTGAAGTTCTTTAATGAATTGTAGTGATAAAACACATAAAGTCTCATTTATGCTTAAATTATAATATTTTTAAAGCATTTCTCTCTCTCCCCCAAAGAATGGTCATTCCTATGACCTATTCTATATTCAAATGAAGCTTCTCATGAAACAATTCTCTAATCTAAAAGTAATTTCTATGCTTGTCAAATTAGAGGCCAAATAAGTGGCTTTTTAATGCTTTTATGCTATTTAATTTATGGAAAAAATTAAGAATCAAGTCCATAATTGGATATTGATCCAATTAATGGTTATTCTAATCATAGGGATATTACTAAACTTTATGCTTTCAAATTATTGAGAATTATTAGTAATAGCAGCGGAGCTATGGCAAAATTTCTGAAAAATTAACACATAAATCATTTTCATTCATAATATGAAAAGAGGACTTCCTACCATATTCTAAGATTAATCATCCTAGATTAATTGAATGATTCTTATTATAATCATGAAAAAAGTGATTTTTATGTTTATGCATAAATAATTAATGAGAAAAAAGAGAAATTTCTAGTAATCCATTTTTATGTTAAAAGAGTAATCCCCATGACAATGGAAATCCATGTATTCCAATGAAGTAAGAGAAAATTTGTGATGCTAAAATAATGTATATTTTATTTAAAAATTAAAGAAGGATTCTAGTTAAATTTATCTTTTTGTATAAAGTAGTTTAAATGATGAAAGAGGAATTCCCACCATATTGGAATTCAAATGTTTAAATGAGGAAAGTGTAATTCCTAATGTAAAGGAATTAATGGAGATTTTTATTTAAATTTTAAGAGAAAATTTAGTTAAATTTATCTTTTTGCATAGAAAAGTTTAAATGATGAAAGAGGAGTTCCCATATTGGAATTCAAATATTTAAATGAGGAAAGTGTAATTCCTAGTGTAAAGGAATTAATGGAGATTTTTATTTAAATTTTAAGAGAAAATTTAGTTAAATTTGTCTTTTTGCATAGATAAGTTTAAATGATGAAAGAGGAATTCCCACCATATTGGAATTCAAATATTTAAATGACAAAAGTGAAATTTTTAGCTTAATGGAATTAATGGATATTTTAATTAGTAAAATCACTAAATGGATATTTACCCAAAACTAGATGTTTATCTGAAGGGAATCCTTGTAGAACTAAACCGAATGAATTTGGTTAGACTACGAGAGGGACGGACAGTTATCCTACTTGTCCATCTCTCGATCTGACTCAAGTAAAAACTTCGTGACCAATTCTAGTTCTAATCACAAAGAATAGACTACCGAGAGGGACGGACAGTAATCCTACTTGTCCATCTCTCGATCTGACTCAAGTAAAAACTTTGTGACCAATTCTAGTTCTAATCACAAAGAATAGACTACCGAAACTAAACTAGTTTTTCCTGATCGAACTCACCAAGAATCTAGTTGGACAATCAGGCTGAATGATGGGTAGATCACCCTGATGATGTTGAGAGATCAAGGATCCTCATTATGAAACTGGGAATTATGGAAAAAGGGTTTTTGGAACCAATCTCAAATTGGAATTTTACTTGCATTGGAACCTCTGTTTTTTTTTAAATTCAAAGGACTGTTTTACGCCAGAATGCTGGAGGAAGCATTTGGCTTATATTTTTCTAAGAGGAGGTTCGTTGGAACAGCTGGCGGGGAGTCGTCAGGGGGCGTCACTAGCAACAAAGCCTGCCGAGGTCTTGACCAGCCTCGGTACGATTAAAATAGTGCACTTCCGATACGATGGGCGAGGACTGACGAAGTGGTCCTTGAGTGAAGTGCTAGGACACCTCAGGAGGATCATAGACAGTTCTGACCAGGTGATGCACGGGCTCACGGTTGCTAGGACACCCATGCGTATGTCGAGGAAGATTTCAGATGGACAATAAGGAAAGATTTTTGGGAACCAAATTTTGATATTGGATCTCGTTGGTTGGCGGAGAGGAGAGTCCAGAGGATATTATTGTAATACAATGGACTCGGAATTTTGGAAAATGATGATCAGAAATATTATGACTTCTATTGAAGGATTGTTTTAAAGCCAGTCAAATCTGTTATAAATGGTAATTTCATATTGGGTGTGTACGTGGTATGCCTACCTTAATTTTTGCATGAATCGCCGTCTAGGGGGCCTGGGAACTCTTTTCCTCGGTACCCGAGCAAAAATTCAACCAAATCTTTATAAAGGAATCCCACCAATACAATGGTCGGATGGTTGGCTAACCCATGGGCCGGATGGGGTTAGGCTGGATCGGAGGATTCTTGAGAAACAACTATATACAAGTATTTATGTTAATTAGTTTAAATCCTGAGAAGACCTTGTTCTGTGTGGGAGGGGATCAGCACAGCTGTGCCTCGTAAATGAAGGAAAAAAGCGGTGATTCCATGGACCAAGTGCAAGTCTCTTCTTGATTTGACTATGTGGCTTTGCAGGTTCGGTTAGATCAGTTTACCTAGTTAAGACTTTGACTCGTTAGAGTAATTTCCCCCGTTAGAAGATTTTCCCATGGTGGAATTGCCCGTGCCTTCCGGGCGAGGGGAGTCTTTTGGGTCCGGTCTCAGAGGGACCGCTCAGGCTAGCCTCTCGTCCCCGAACATTCGTGGGGCGAGGCCTCGAGTGTGGATCCCCGCCCCGCGCAAGAGGCCAACGTCGCTTCCGCCCCGCTGGCATGGGTACCGCGAAGGGGGCAGGGACCTCACACTCTAGACCCTCAGATTTTCCTCCAGAACTAGCAATCTTCAATCCTCAACTCTCTAGCTCTAGGACCTTATTGAATATGTTAGTTGTCTTTTACTGACTCTTATTTGACTCGGGTCTAATTTTGTTGACTTAGTTGATTCAGATCTCCTTACCTGTCTATCCTTTGACACTCACAGACCTTCAACCACTTCAGATCCTGTAAAGATTAAACAACTACAGTCTCTTACTCACTTTAGCTGACCTTCAGCTATGATGACTGCCTGAGTCCTGTCTGGTTTAGCTGATTGTTGATATGACTTAGATCTTTTCACTTATGTATCCTCTAAGGCTTAAAAACCTTCTAAAACCTTCAATCTCACAAAGATTCAGCCTTATAACCCCTAAACCGATATCAGCTATCTTCCAACTGACTCTGTTAGATATCCTTCAACCCACAAACTATTTGATTGACTTAGACTAACTTTTGACTGTCAAACTAGACCCAAAATAGCTTCCTCTCAACCCAAAAAGACGGACTCTATTCTTCCACACCCTCACCTAACGGACTGATGACTCTCAACTGATGCTATCTGACTCAAACTTGACTCAACATACTTCAGATCTTCACTCACAAGTGTTTTTACAGTCTTACTAAGATTATTACAGTATTACTGAGTTTTGAGAGTCTGTTTCAAATAGTAACATCTTATTGAAACCTACAGGGTTTAGCTCTAGGGGTGTTGCTCCTTAGAAATTGTATGCAGGTTTGCTAGTTCCGTAGCAATGAATACTTTGCTATCTTCAGCTCACTTGGTCTATTCTTACTGAGAGGAAGTCCTTTCACCTATTTGATCTAGTTTTGTTCAGGTCCTCCTTCTTTGTTTGTTATTAGCAGAATTTCAAGATTGATAGAGACACAGGTTGGCTCATAAAAAATTCATAAGATTTGTAAGATATTAATGAACTTGCTAATTGGAGTTTCTTAAAACATAAATTTAATGGTGACTGTTGGATAAACACATAACAACTGGATGTGTCAGTACATGGTAACTGTTGGATAAACACATAACAACTGGATGTATCAGTACATGCCGTGTTAAGTGCTACTTGGACTTTTATAATTTAGCTTGGTTAGGATTTTTTATTTTTAACTTGTGGAGATAGGGTGACATCTATAACATGTGGATAGGTCCACTGGCACCTATAATACACGTGTGTGTGTGTGTGTGTGTATTACACAAATATACGCACACACACACATACATGTGTATACACACACACACACACACACACACACACACACACACACACACACATACATATATACATGCGATGTATACACACATACACAAACCAACGTGCGTGTGTGAGTGTGAGTCTATGTATGTGGGTGCTGTTAGCAGTCATCTTTTGTCTGTACAGTGAGGACCTTTGTTGTGGTTGTGGCCACCCATGAGCTTTTCCTATTTTTTCCCATTTTTTTTCCATATTTCTCCCTATTTTTCTGGTTGTGGGGGGGCTGTCTTGCACTTGTCGATTGCACTTGTCCTGGCCGACTGGCCTTTCTCTCAGTCGTGGACATTCAATCTTGCTGTCGGTTGTTTTTAGGCTGGCCAATCAGCACTTGAGGGTGGTATAAATACCACC